>NC_134311.1:56152704-56277704 GCF_949628215.1 Phalacrocorax aristotelis | reverse complement strand
CCCAATATATTACTTATTTTTTTAGGGTGCAACAAGAATTATTTTTTTAAAACCTATCTATGCAATAGCTGTTTAACAAGTTGTAGTACTTCATATTTGTTTGCCCAGTATTTTATATAAAAATGATGAAGACTAGGTTTCCTGATGGTAAGAGTCTTGCATTTGTCATCTGCAGTACAGCATTGTGAGACTATAGTGAGCATTCTAAGGACTATACATTAGAGTAGGAAGAAAAATTTTGAGGTCTTAGCTAGAAATTAATAAAAATAAAACTTTTCATATTCACTGCATTCAAAGATTCATGATATTGTAGCATGTATTTTTTAGAAACCTTTCTTCAGCTACATCTACAGATTGTGCATGGGGTTTTTTGTATGACTGATTATAGTTTTGGGATTTTGTATTTTTGTTCTGAGGAATGACACTTAAAAACCATAGAGGTCCCTTATAATTTTAAATTATGTTGTTCTATATCTTTATCAGGAGCTTCATTGGCATATTCTGCTAATTCCGAATGAAGAAACTGATTTTTTTATTTCTTCGTTCAGAATTTATAGAGAATCTGCTGAAAACTCCTTATTGAAGCTCCAATTTTCTCTCAAAGGGGGCCAGCTTATAGATTTCAATATGCAGTAATGGCAAGGTCTCAACGCTCTTCTAAGCATATGAATCACTGCTTGTGAATACAGCTAATTGTTTCACATATAAGGATGTTAGGATGGGCATAAGTTGCTTTTGTTCACCTTTTCTCGTGATTGGTCTGTGCTTAACTGAAGCCTTGATTGTGCAAAAAAACAGAACTTCAGGGCAATGTAAAGGAAAGCCTAAGATTACACTGGAAGATACTTTGCTAATCAGGATCAAAATTTGCCCTGTAACTTTATATAGAGTTCCATTATTTCTCACCATCCTGAGGGTCTGTTAGCCTTGTTATTATACGTGTTAAATATAGATGAAAATAGGACTAAATGCGTTATAATTAACATAACATCTTGATTTCTGAGACTTTGCTAGTGATTTATTTTTAGCTTGGCATATTTGAAAAAGTAAATAACCACGTCTTGGTTCATGCATGTAGAGACTCCATCTTGTTACTTTTACTTGAAGAGTCACCATCACATGGAATGAAACACTGCATATTCAAATTATAATGTTGAGATTTTGTCCCAGGATGTTAAGAATAACTTAAAACCTGTTTGGGAAAATAAGTATTTTGTCACTGAAAGTAAAAGCTGTGCATGGGGCTAACTCACTTGATGAGAGGTACACAGAGCACCCTACTGCTGTTAAGGTGTATCATTCCTGTCACGAACCAGTAGTATGTTGCCACACGACTTGTAGACTAGCAGTACAAAATGAGTGAAAGGCAAGGACATTGCAGCTGTTCAAGTAAGGTGACTTGGAATCTTTTAAATTATGGCAATACAGACATATTTTAATGTATTCCAAAAGTTCTTACTAACAGTTGCAGGAAGGTGGGATACCCTCCATTACCCCCCTCCAAACCCATGTTAAGGTTGTATTTTAAGAGGTTGGTAAGTGATGTGCCACTGTTTTCTCACACCAGCATCATTTAGAAATGTTTTCTGTCCTCTTATGCCATAGACTCTAGAGGATGTTGGAGAGACAGATGACTCTCTAAAAGGCTGTTGAATGATGTTGTGGTTAAATATAGTATGATCAGAGAGATGGGTTTTAAAAATCTCACTTTAGTGGCAGACTCTCACCTTATTTTTGCATGCTTTTCTCCTAATGAGTTGTGAACAGTGCTGAGACGTATAGAGATTTAAACAAGCAGTTCTAGAATCTTCCTGAATTAGTTGTGGTTGCTGCACAGTTTAAAGTTTTCATCTTAAACTTTTGTTCACTTCTATTAGGAAACCTTTCCATCTTTATATGGCTGCATACAGTGTCACTTGATGTTTCTAGTCCCTAGCATCTGTGTTCTTGATTTGAAGATGCCAGAAGAATTGGGGAAAAGTAGATTTGTATGAGCTGTAGAACAGATCTTTTAATTGTATAGTGGTGTTTAGGAATTCGTGGCTGTAGAAGATGATGTGTGTACAAATTTTTACTAATATTATTTTGGAATGTTTTTATGAAAAATGTACAAAAATCATTCTACCATTTCTGCTGAGGGAGCTTTGTAACACCAGCAGCATTAGAGCATATGCTTACTACATGATTCATAAATTTCCATTATTAAATATATTTATGTATTAAAAGTTGCTGTAAAATGGAAGAAGTCTTAATAAATGGTCATTGTCACAGTCTTTCTGCTGCTATGTTTGTGCTCAGTTTACGTAAAAATCTTTGGAGGATTTAGACAATAGTAGCAGAAATACCCTGCATTGGTTAGTACCAAGGTAATTTCAAAAGTAGATGAGAAAAAATTACCTGTATAATTTGCCTTCAGTTGCCAACTGAGGGAATTAACTGTGGCCACAGCTACTGTGTAAAGCAGTGTGCTTACATTCAGGATCTGTCTGTACTGTACAGCCTTTATTTGAGATATCCATAGGGTGAGGTTTTTTGTTAGCATTATGCTGTGCGTGTTGCTGCTTACATTACTCTGAGCTGTGTGTGAATGGGGTTGAATGGCATTTCTTCTTAGTGTGTGTGAAAAGACAGTGTCCTCGTGGAGGCTAAGTCATTTGATGCCACAAATTTTGTTTCCGAGTCCAAAAAAAAGGACCGTGCTTTTGAATTTGAACAATGGAACTGAAGGTAACTGGTTGTAATTAAACCTCTTTGTCTCTTAACAGACTGTGAGCTGTAACAGATTATTTTTTTCTTTCTTTTTTTAAGGCCAAAAAGTGAAGCTTAAGGAAAACAAAATGGAAAAGCTGTATTTTAGCAATGGTCTCAGGTCAACTGTAATTTTTTCAATCTAAGGAATATAGCTCTTTCTTTTTCAGGTTAAAACATTGTGTAAAATGAAATAAAACTTGGGAAAAACTGGCATATCACTATCAGGCATGAGATGTATTCTAGTACACGCAGAGATTCTACACCCACATGGAGGAAGTGCTAATATAGATGTGTATGCAGTGGGTTCAGTGCTGATTTCAGATTTTTGTCCTTGCAGGTGGGTTACTGTGCATTAAGGTCATCCTGATAGAACCTAAAATAACATGTTGCTTTCTTCAGCAAAAACATAGTGACCCAGATTGAAATATAGTTGTATTAAGCCAGCAAATATATAATTTACATTTTAGCACTCATAAATATCTGTGCTAGATTTCAAATATAGCCTATTATAGGCTGAGTTTACTTTGACTTGTAGGTAATACTGTGTAGTAAGTGTTTCAAGTTGTATTATACACTTACCCTGTCACAAGAGGTCCTTTTCTGGGGGAAGGTTTGGACTAGGTGCTTCTGTTGGAAGAAACCAATATGCAGGAGTTGTTATAGCATAACCCTGACTGTAAAATTATACGTTCTAGCCAGTAGGGTTCAGTATGTTTTCACGTTAGAGGTCTCTAGTGTACTGGCTTTTTGCCAAAATCAAAATAATATATTAGAAATCATTTGTAGGAACTTCTTGGAAGTCGTTTAGACTCAATGCCAAAATCTATATTAATCCTTCTCAGCAGCGTCCTCTCTTTCAAATTCATAATTAGGACGCAAGGTGAGGCTGCCCCCTTATTCTGTTTTTCTAGCTCTTAAACTTACTTCAGGTAATCCTCAGACTTTCCAGTTAGGTGGTCAGTGGAAGGGTGTAATCACTAAATTGAAGTAAATTACTTCTCTGTATACTGAAAGAATGCCTTTTCCTTGAAACACCTAATGCCTGTTACAAAGAAGTTTAAAATACCATGCTGTGTGATTAAAGTCACACACATGCGTCAGCCACCAGACTGTCTGCTTTTAGTTTGGTAGAAGCATTCATAGGACAGAATCATAGTCAGTCGTGAGGTTTCACCATTTGATTGGGTCACTGTTATTTTAGAAGTTGAAACCTGGATTGGGATACAGTTTAAGCCCTTGAGTTTAGGAATTTTCTGCAAATGCATTTAAAAGAAAATTCTCCCTTAGTATCTGTTTAAGCCCTTTTCGTAGTCCACTGGTGATCCAAGGGTAGCCAGTGGGGAAGAATGTACACTTGTGAATTTATACCAATGTTTGTGGCCCATAGTTATGTCACTGAGTTCAGCCCTTTCCTTCATGGTGCTCTGATAACCCTGACTTAATCAGGTTGCTACTGAAATTCTTTTTGCATGGCTTTTAAAAAGATTTCACTAATATTTTCATTGGGTTATTCATGTGATTCACTATGCTCAGCAGAAGGAAAAGGCAAAGATGCCGAATCTCAAACAAAACTGCATGCTGTTGTAATATAAAGTTTTAAGTTCTGTTATACATGCGAAATACAATCTATCTCACTGGCCCCAGTTATACATGAAATACAAAACACATGCATGCTCAGTTTTAAAAGTGCTTGATAAATCTTATATGGGGTTAACAGTTTTCTGCTCTTCATGAACTCTAGAAAAAGGCCTAATTCTGGTTCCTTTATATCATGGAGTCATTTTTATGCTCTAAGAGCAATACTTTTTGTTTATACAGAGTTACTGGAAAACTGTCTAGTTGGTTATATTTTGACAGAATCACTGAAAAATCTAAGGACATAAAAATATTAGAAAAGGGATGATTCAGTATTACAAAAGATTTTTATCATCTCCAGATTCACAGATAACCTTGAACACACTACTCTCTGAAAGGACGGTTTTACTGTAATATTTGTATGGCCTCAAATATGTATAAGAAAAAAAGGCAGATAAAAGGATTAATTTTGGCAGCCATACAGAGGCAAGCTATGGACAGTGTCATAAAGTGCTCTTTTGTTTGAGATTCCTCTCCATGTGGTTTAAAAATCAATGGGAGTTATTTGTGGTTTTTTTATTTTTATTTTCCTTGCAAGTTTTTGAGAGAAAAGTGTTACTCTATCAATGTTGGAATTCATTATGAATTTTTGGAACTCACTTTCTAATGTCTGAAGTTGTCTGAAACCAACACTGGTTTAAAGATATGAGCATTAATATGCTAATTTTCAATTAGCCTTATTGACATATTAATCAATTAGGGAAGTGTAGAGCCTAAAACTTGGTGACAGTGCAAAAAGAAGGGAGTTAGGATCTATTAGAAATTGAAGGACTTCCTAGCAGACATTGCTTTTAGAAGGTGTTTAGGAGATGTAGAGCAGTTAAATGTGCCTTTGGTGGAAAGTTATTTTAAGTATTTTCTAGAATTTGACATGATGTCCTAAAGTGTCTGTATGTCTAAATTAGCCCAAATTGAGTCTTGGTATCCTGTTACTTTTCTAGACTGCAGAAAATATGATCTTGCTTGCTTTCTTGTTTTGTTTCCCCACCCCCATCAGAGGGATGCTGTCCTTAGTTTGGCAATCCATATTAGTGTGACTTAAGTATGCTCTACTGTTGGGGTTTGCTACAGCCTCTTGAAATAATGCAGAGTAGGATGTTGACGTTCTTCCTGCAATTCTTTGTTTGCTTTTTATTATATCTTTTTATGAATTATTAATTCTTTATTTTTGTAAAGGAATACATTGCCTTGTGCATAAGGAGGATGTTTCCTTGTGACTGTGAGTAATTTGTGACTGGTAATGGAGCAAAAGATCATGAATATACTGTTTCCTGACAGTAGTTGTCCTTCCTTTGTTTGCCTGGTTTATCATGTTTCTTCTAATAATATAAAATTATAGTTAAGTTGCTTTTATAGCTTCATTTGAAAGATCATGTAAATGTGGCTGGGCTGCGTGATAGCCCTTCTCTTAGCTGTTGCGGAGTTACTGAAGCATAGCCTTAGAGTGAGTATAAGAGAGGATATAGCTCTCACAGCTCAGTAGGTCATTCTTGGATTATGTCATGGATATTGCCAATAGGAGGGCAGTAGAAGAGCTACTTAGATTGAATGATTCAGTCCACCGCTTTAACAGAATGTAATTTAGAGGAGTAGAACTATAATTATCATCATTCTTGGAAGCAACTGTTTTTCCCAATAATATATGTTTTATCCAAACATACTTACAGTTCTGGATCAGGATCAAAAATCAATCTATGTTCATTATTACAGTGTTATTAAGGTAAGGAACAAATACAAAAGAAAACAGACAACAGACATAATTTTGTGCTTAATAATAATAATAATCGTAGAATCACAGAATGTCAGGAGTTGGAGGGGACCCACAAGGATCATTGGGTCCAACGCCTGTCCCTGCACAGGGCAGCCCCAAGATTCACACCATATCTCTGAGGGCATTGTCCAAGTGCTTCTTGAACATCATCAGGCTTGGCACGGTGACTACCTCCCTGGGGAGCCTGTTCCAGCACTCCACCACCCTCTGGGTGAAGAACCTTTTCCTAATACCCAACCTAAACCTCCCCTGGCACATCTTCCTGCCATTCCCTCAGGTCCTGTCATCGGTCACCAGAGAGAAGAGACCAGCACCTGCCCCTCCTCCTGCTCTGGTGAGGAAGCTGTAGACCACGATGAGGTCTCCCATCCGTCTCCTCTTCTCTAGGCTGAACAAACCAAGTGACTTCAGCTGCTCCTTGTACGGTTTCCCCTCTAAACCCTTCACCAACTTCGTGGCCCTTCTCTGGACATTCTCTAGTAGCTTTATATCCCTAATGTACTGTGGTGCCCAAAACTGCACACAGTTCTGGAGGTGAGGCTGCACCAGTGCAGAGTAGGCAATACTTCATACAGGAAAGTCTGTCCAGCTCTGTCTTCTCTAGTAGGTTTAATAAACCCTGTAATGCTTTTTAAATAATTATGGAAAATAGTTTTTGTGTTAAATTAAACTTAGTTATTAAGGACTTATTGAGCTGGCAAAAAGAAGCATGTTCATGTGCAGAGGATTCAGTGGTTTGTATCTAGTAAGCTTTGTTGTGATAGAGAAAGCCAAAACTACTGTCAGTGATCTTACACTTCTCCCTTTATGTGGTTAATGAGTGGGGGACTTTTAAGGCAAAATCTAATGTTGCCTTTCCTATTCTTATATAAGAAGTATGAAAATATTTGCAGCTTCTTTTAGGGTGATGGATCATCTTTCGACATGTGCAGTTAGCATGGGGGCCAGTCTGACTTGTACCAATATAGTGTTCCCATATCATATCACTGTGGAGTCTCTACACTTACTTTTAATTTGTAGTGCCTTTAAGTCAAAATGGGGTGGGAGGACAGTCTATATTTCAAATTTTTTTTATTTCTGTCATTCTAAACAGCTGCATAAAAAAACTTTTGCAAGTTTGATCTTAATAATCTTCACCCAAAAAAAGCAGACATGCTATGTCATAAAATAACTATTAGTGACTAGTTTGTATCCTATAAATCTAACTTGAGTTGATAATATGGTCCATTACCAGCTAACTGCACAGAGTATTTTTCATTTTACACTCTTCAGTTACTTTTTAGTGAAGTGTTAAAAAATATGAAGCTTTTCTCCTCTCTAAAATTGCACACTGTCTGTCTGTTATTAGGGAGATAACAGCTCTTATAAATGTTTCAGTAAGCGTTAAGTAGACAGTTATGTGCACTCTCATTCCACGCTTATTTGCTTACTGTAATAAACTGATAAAATATGTGTGGTTTGTCTCTGTGTATCTCCAGGCATCATGAGTCACATAGATTTCCTTTAGAAATAATGTTGTGTCTGCAGAATTGATTGGTTATTTTCATAAACCATCCAAAGGTACACAAATGACTTCTATTATTTAAACATATGCTGTGTAAGATTTGTAGGGGATTATCTGCTGGTTACTAGATGCTTCTTGTTCTGTTAACTCTTTGGAGGATTATTTTAACCCTAGAGTGATTGCAGGTATCTGACCTATGGGTTTCTTTAAGTATTGCAATTGTATGCATTAAAGATTTTAGAATTAAAATGGAAAACTCTGTTTACCAGACAGATGCAGCTGTTAAATAGACTGCATCACAGTCACACCAACTTTTGCCAGCTCAAAACCCTTGCTAGTAAGTAGAGGGCTTGAGAATTATCATTTTCCAGAATAAAATTCCTTTGTTCAGCATATATACATTTTATTTATTTCTAGTACTGCCATATTAAGTGCAAATGAAAATTAATGTTCTACAGGAAGGAAGATGGTTAAAACATAATGTCATTATTCTGGCTGTCCTTTGTGTGTCTGTTGCTCTGTATAGTATATTGAAAATAAAAGTGAATGGGCTCGCAAGTGAAATTATGACTGAAACATGAGAAGTAATGCTGAAAGGGGCGTAGATTAAAATCTCAAGGTTTCTGTAAAATGTGAGTCAGTATTACAATTTAAGTATAGTGAAGGATTTTTGCTATATTTGTAAGCGTATATATCTACATGTTGGACTTCTGACTACTAACTTTTTGTGTTTTAATTTCTAATAATAAATAGTATTAATAAAACCAGCTATATGTTAACACAGAGAAGCTAGTGTACCTCAAAATACTTGTTTTAACATGAATAAAACATATTTCCTAAGCTGGTTAATGAAAAATGGGTGGGCCATTTCATGAAATAACTTTTCTATTATGCACGTCCAGCTCAAATTGAATTAAATGTTAAAAGTTAAAGGCTAAGCTTAATCTTGAAAATAAGGTTTAAATTACATCTTAAAGCTTTAGTTTTATTCATTATCTCAGCAATGGTTTAAGTAGCAGGTGCTAGTGTGACTGCTAATAACCTCTTACTGCTGTTGTCTCTTTCTGTGTACCAAGATGATGTTTATTATTTTAAGTACCTCATTTCTTATGTCCTCACAACTGAGTTGGTTTTTAAGAGTTTGGCCTTGTCAATTATTTCTAGAAATCTAAGCAGAGTATTAATCTATTAAAGTTTGGTTTTAGTATTCAAAGATATTCTGAAATTCTAGGAACTGCAAAGGTCCATACGAATCATACTTTTTCAATTTATTTTACCTTAGCCAGAAACCTGGTCATGTGATGTCACAGGTGCCATTATATTATAAATATAGTTTAAAGATAAGCTCATAAAAGTAACCCTGATCTTATAATCTATTTATGCACTTAAAATGGCACTGGAGTAAAAAGATATCTGGTCATTATGGGTTTTGTAGAATTTTACTGAATCCTATTCTTGGACAAGTGTGTTAGATATTTTCATGCTTGTCACAGATCAGTACTTGGACTGAAAAAAAAATACAGTGCCTATATTCTTCAAGTGGTATTACTACTGTTATTTGAAGAGGGACAGAAATTTAAATATTCGACTATGTGTTCTAATGTGAACAGCTGTCTTTTCTTCTGATCACATAAATAGAAAAACTAAAAATGTTGTCCTTGAGAACATTGCATTATCTTTTTAGGGAGAAAGAAATGTCTGAACTTCACCAATCTACTTTAAAAGTATTAATAAATTGTACAGCTTTGAGATTGAGGTTGTGGGGTTTCCTCATTTCAGACATATTCTGAAACTGCCTTTAGTCTTCACACTGAAGGTTACTAGTAGATCATTAATTTGTTCCAGAAAAACTTGATACCAGAGTTTTTTGTGTATTAGATAAAGAAACACTAGGTTAAAAGCTGAAAGTGAAATCTGATGTGAAAGTTTTTGCAGAGGTGTTTTTTCAATTGCATCCTGTACCTGTTGTTCTAATTACAGTCATGTAAGTGGTTGAGTTTTGAGGGGATGGAAAGCCTTTCTGCCTTTTTTCCTTCATTATCTGTTCTTCATTTCGTGTATGTGTGAAACTTAATTCACCTTCCAAAGTCACCTCTGAATACAATCTTACTCAGTTCTGTTTCAGTTTTCTTCAGCCTCATCAATGTGGGGCTCACACTTGTAAACATTTATTAGCTCATCTTTACAGATACTCATTTGAGGTGATGGATATCACTAGCCTGGCTTTCCAGTTCAGAAACTGGTGCTCAGAGTTGAAGATAGAAGTTAGCGGCACATAACAAACTAAAGTTTTTCAATAGGATTCTTTACAGCCTTATGTTTTCCAGGTACCCCCCCATTTCTGTTACACCTCATGGTGTAAATCCCAGCTCTTACCAGCTTCTCATGTCCCTGGAAATAGTCATGAAGTCTTCAGATTGGCCCCTCAATGTTAAATGTGGTGGTCAGGAAGATGTAGCGACCTGTAAGATTTTTGTAGGGAAGGCAAGATAAAAGCCCATTCTCCTTGCTTAGCTGCTTGGAGTCTTGAACATCCTGTTATTTGCAGTTGTTTCTTTCACTTAATTACATCTTCAGGGCTATGTGTAGGGCAAGAGAAGATGGACAGTCATCAGTGGAAACAGATGACAAGATATATCTATACTGTAAGGTTCAGTACTTCATAGTGCATTGATCAGACAAAGGGGATTTTCTTGCTGAGCATTTGGCTATTTAAACAAAATTATTTAAATGTAGCTGTTAAAAAAAGTCTGATAGTTTAATGGATAACAGTATAGTTAAAATATTGAAAACAGATTTATAATGGAAAGTGAGGCAAATACAACAATGTTAAAGCTGCTATTTCTCAGCACGAGAAAAGTTATTTTTAGGCTTTGTTATCTGATATCTATTACTGCCAATTGTTTATGGATTGGAATATGTCTTTATATGTTTCTAGTTCACTAAAATTCCAACTAGAAAGCAGGCCCTCTAGCTGAGTGAAAAGTGCAATATTTAATTGTCATTTTATCTGTTCTTTGCTTACACCATTCACCAAACACTGTTTTGTACTTAACAGGTCACTACCCAAGTCTCTGTGCCAACAAAAACACATGAACTGCTTCATCGAATGAGTGGAAAAGGATTAGCAGCTCATTATCACTTCTCAAGACAGCTAGGCATTTTTGGTGATCGTATGGTATCTGTGCAAGTGACAGTAACAAATACAACTGATCGGAAGATAGAGGATATTCGCATCGGAGAGAAGAAATTACCTCCAGGCATGAGAATGCATGAGTTTAATCCAATAGGTAATTGTATCCTATTTTTAAAAATACAGAATCTTACTCTTTTGCAAAATTTCAAAAACAGGAAAGTATTTTTGCATAGTCATATGTATACTCCTATATACATATGTATATGCACATATACATATGTATGTATGCATACACCTACTCATGAAACTATCTCCTCTTAGATAATCTGATTTTAACAAAAATTTAATTCCCCTTTTCCCTACTTTTATTCAACTTTGAAAAGAACTCCTTAGATCAGAACTTCCATGCCTGAAAGCTTACTGAATGTTCAAATATCAGTTAGATTATATCAATTCCAGTTGATATAATAAAATTTTTCTGTGTCCTCAAAGACTTTAATTCTCTTACAGCCTTAGTCCAGAATGGCTATAATAGGCTACTATTAAGAATGAGGTTTTGATTTATATATTCACAATTATTTTCTTTCCAAGCTTTGAAGAACATTTTTAGATATATTATATAGTTTGGTGGCTCAGAGTTTTCTCATTGTTTCCCTTGTGAGCTTTTGGCAGTGGAATGGAGGTGTGTGTTTTAGTCTAGTTTGCATCTACCATACTTCTGCAAAGTGTGGTTTCTTAGACTAGGAAGAAAGCAATGCTGTAGTCAGTCTTAACCTAATTTGTTTTACTTTTTACCTTCTGATTGGGGTGGGGTTTTTGTTAAATTTCTGTTAGGGGGAAAAAGGTAGAAAATGAGAGAAAGAAGAACACAGATCATAACAACTTTTATTCAAGGTAGTACCTGTTGCTTTCTTTCCTTAAGAGTTCTTTGTTTGAAGACATTGTGGTATAGTCAAAAGGATCAAAAGTTCCTTCTGAACTGAAAGACATGTTTGTTTTGACACTAGCTCCTATACTTTAGATGTGTTTCTTCTCTTTTAATAAGGTACATTACTATGTGAATCCATATTACGTTAGAAGAATACAGAAACAAGTGGTTAAAGCACAACAGTGAAATAAAGATTTCAGTAGTTAAAAAGATGTTGGCTATTAAATTATTTTCTTGCTTGAATGCAAATTTTCTGTATTCTTTGTCAATTTATCTAGAACTCAGTTTATATGCTCTGGTCTTCTTATTACCTTTTGTGTTTCCAGCATTTGGAAAACACGTCCTGTGATTTGCACAGAGGAACCAACAGAAGAAGTGTCAGTGCAGACATGTATTCCTGCTGGAGTTTAAGTCCAGTTTTGCCTCCATCACTGCAATTACTGTGGCAAATGTCCTGATTTTACCAATGTAAATGGTCAAATTATTTCACCTAAGTCCCTGTGCGCTGTATTTTCTTGTTGGCTAGATGCCTTTGTTAACCCCGTTGAAAATATTAAGCTCAAAGACCTTGGTAAACTTTAGTCTGAATTTGAGCTGGAGCCTGTAATCTTTTGATGCTTTACACAGACTTCTCTTTTTGAAATACTGATTCTGATGTTGTTGACAGCAGGGCTGTAAGATTGAAATGGCAACATTTCATGTGCGCTAACAGTGGGGAGGGGGTTTCCAAGACATTTAAACAAGCAAGTGTGACATTTTGGTGATACCTACTTGAAATAAAACTGCAACTATTGGCTCTTTTTTATGAAGCTTTTATTTTTTATTTATTTTATTTTTTTAATACAGGTTTTCTTATTATGTGAAGTTTGGGGGTTTGCATCTAGGTTCTGTTGTTGCTTTGCATGTGTACTTTACCTATTCAAAATATTTTCATGTAGAGTGCCTTGAGCCTGCAGGATCCATTACCGTTTCAATGGGTATTGACTTCTGTGATTCTACTCAGATGGCCAGTTTCCAGTTATGGTGAGTTCTTGGGGAGGAAGGGTAATTTTTCGCTCTTGGAAGGCAAAAGTAGTGTACATTGGAAGTTTACTTGGCAGTAGCAGACTTGTTGTTTATTAAATATCCAGAGAATTGAACAACAGTTCACAAAGTGATATATACCCAAGATGTTTTTAGAGAAATAAGACACAGTTAGTGTTCAGTTTCACTGTTATGAGGATTATCAGTTTTCTTCAGTCTTCCAAAATTTTTTAGCACTTGCTTCTAAAAACACAGATTTGATGGTAAGCTGAAATCTAGTTTTGAAATTATATGTATAAGTGCAAATACTCTTTGATGGGTTGTATTTTCAGAGATCTTGTTTTTCCTTGGTATAAATGATACCAAGTAGAAACATCGACTCCTCTTCTGATTTAGAATTACTTCTCTGTCCCTGAGCTTTATTTTATTTTTTCCCCCTTTTCTTGGGATTCTTCTTAATAACAGCACCTTGAAGGGAGCAGTCAGTCTGACTAGTCTGCTGGAGTGTTTTGTGTGTGTTCCTCCTTGTAAGAAATCACAAATCAAAAAACCACATAGTGTGAGCAATTTTACTACATCGAGTGCTTATTATGGCAGTTTGTGATCTGTGTAACATGACTGTGTGAAACCAAACCAAAATTTGCTGGCCAAAGAAGCTTATTCCTTATGCTGTAGATTATTTTAAATCATTAGAGAGAGAATGAAAACAAGTAACTGCCTGGCCAACTAGATTTTTGTCTTCTATACTTGATTTATGCTTTTTATGCTCATTATTGGCACATTCAAAATCTTCCTTTGTATGAGTTCCTGTTGCATTCTAGGCTAGCAGGGAACCTGTTCACCCAGTGAGAACTCTGTTATTAATTAGAATTTGAAACCATGGAAAATTTATGGTAGCCTTTGAAACTATGAAAAGGCACTAAACAGATCTGCATGATTCTTTTTTTTACATATTTTGATATAAAGCTTTTTGAGATATTTTGTTGCAAGAAGCACTACTTTCTGTATTTTGCACAGAAAAGGGTATTGAATAGACATTCGCATTGCTACATTCTAGTTTGTGGGAAGCCCTCTGAGAAAGTTCTGTATCCTTTTCTTGAATGTTGTAGAAATGTTAGTCTACTACTACTAAGCACAGCTTGCGCAACTTATTAAAGATAGTGTGAGAATCTTAATAATAGAGATGCACCTAAGTGAATCCAAAACACCCACTGCTAAAATAAGATTTCTTGTTCTAGGGGCAAGGAGGTTTTACTATCCATTGCTCCCCCCACCCAGTTCCTCAAACCTTCTGGCATACAGTGGATGCTCATGCATAGTCATTTTAAAGATATTACTATCTCCAGCAAGATGTCTGCAGCATGAAGTTTATGCACATCATGTTGTAGCTGGTCTGTATGCTGTTTGCTGGAATTTGGAAACAGCTTTGGACTTTTTCCAGGTGCTAGATTTGTTTGGGAAGGGAAGTTCCCTTCTAGGCACACAATTTCATAATTGCTTCAAAACGTTAGGCTCTCTTTCCCTAGATATATTTTCAGATTTTTAAATAAGTATGCTCAGTTTATCAATCAGGAACATTGTTTTCTAAATACAGCAGGTATTCCTCTTTCAAGTATGTATTTTCAGTATACTAATGATTTGATTCCAAACTTATACCATTTATTGCTAAGAATCTTAGCAGTGATGAGGATAAGCAATGTAGCATAACACATTGATTTTATGCAGATCATCACCTTTATGTTTTGGGAGGTCTGCTGTATTAGTGATATATAAAAACTGATTACTTTCTCCAACATTGCCTAGTAATTGTTTATTATTTTCCTATTAGACAAACAAGACAGATCAATATACCTGAACACCAACCAGACTATGAGTAACATCACTGTAAATAGATTTGCCTCAGACCTCAGCGGTGTATTCATTTTAATGATTTGGACAATGTGAGTCCAATGACAAAGCTCAAGCTAAGTTTAAAATTAAATTAAGAATAGGAATTGCTTACTTTGTTCCTTTGCTAATTGATAAGGCCTTGTCTCTTTGACACTAGTTCTTACAAAATAGTATAAAAATAGGTTAAATGTCCTTTGCACTAAATTTGCTATTTTACTGTTAAAAATGTATTGTTCAAAATCCTACTGATGTTCAGTATCATCGAAGAAATTGTGCAGTGTGATGTTTTGGGGGTGATGTCTCAGAGAACTCAGCTGCAGCCTTTTTAACTTGTCATACTTACTAAAAAGGCTTTATCCAAAAGAAAAAATTACTTGGAGAAGTTTGCCAGAATGTGGTTGAAATACTCTGCATAGAAAGGTGTCAATATTCTTGTATTTCCTAATAACATACCTTTATGAAAGACATCGTCAGTTGTTTTGCATTTTTGTTAGAATCCTGTTTAGCAGTAAAGTGTTCCTGATCATAATAATTTTCTTTATGTTGTTCTAAGAGGAGCACTTTGTCTTGCATCAAATGTAATTGATCCTGAAGCAGTGTAATCACAATTACTCACTTTCTTAATTGGCCTGCCCAAAATCAGAAAATGGAAACCGATCGGCAGTGTTTAAATCAATAACTTTGTAGTAAGGCTTGTGGGGGTAGGGAGATAGAGGTAATGGGTAGATCAATTGGTCTTAGATGCCAATCATGGACTGTGTGTTTTGCATAGCAAACACTACCTTTCTGCTTGGGGATGTGCTGTTGTACTAGTGGTTCAATAAATACAAACTGTATAAAGAAAAAAAATCTAACATGAGTAATAAAATATTTAGATCTCTATCTGAATTTGTTGTACAAATCAAGGACAGTGAAGGAGAAACTGCGTCATAGAGATTTGAAGGCTGAGCTTTAAAAGACCTCCCTCATAAATACTATTTTTATTAAGCAAAGCTTACCAAGATCACACATCTAATTAAAAAGAGGTAAAATGCCTTAACGTGAAAATTGTGCCTAATGCATTTATTTAGAATGTGTATTAGGATGCTCACACTATGTACTCATAAGAACATTTCTTCATTGCTATTTTTCTTGTGCTGTCTCCTTGCAGAGGCACACTACTTCAGCCACGCTGGTGTTCTGCACAATAATGCCTCTCAAGCAGAAAGTTGAAGAGGAGAAAATGGAGGAACTTAGTCTTTTGAAAGATTTTTGTGAGCATTACTGTTTCTTTTGGGGATACTCTGTTCAGATTCTGCAAGCAGGGTGTACAAAACTTAGAAGTATAAAGCAATTTGTTATTGGCTAACTCACATGCAAGGGAGTCTGGTAGCTTTTTGAATCCTAGCTAAGCATTAGTATATTCACCCTCCCAGTAAGACACCTCTGTCTTTGCTAGGCAGGTAGGCATCAGTGAGCAGAGAAAAGGTTGGAATGGGTCCTTGATGTTACTAGACTGACTGCAGTACTTCACTGACTATGGAATTTTTTTTTTTTCCTTGTCAGATTTTATATATTTCCACATTAGTGTGTTTCCTCTTGAATCCTTGAGCTCCTAGTAATCACCATCTTCACAATCCTACCACTGTTTCTTAGGTTATCTTTACTTTCTTGCAAGTGTCTACTTCTCAGATACTCTCAGGTCTTTCTAACAGCTTACCGGTTTCCTTAGACATCTGAACAAGATTTGGGAGCTTTGCCATGTCAGAATTTGGCCTTGGATCCTTGGAATGAAGACATTTAAATCTCCAGAGAGGAAAGGCAAGGAAGGTTACAGAGACAATGGGTTACAGCATATACATGCCCTTATTCTATTTTCTGTACCTGTATTTAGCTTTTGGATTCCTGTTTGCATTTGTAAAACCCAGTAGGCAGATCTTCAGCTGCTTGTAGGTGTCTGGTAAGTGTCTAAAGGTGAAGGAGGAGGTGTCCTCTTTACAACATTGAGAGCTGGAGAAGGAAGCTTGTTTTTATCTCTTCTTCACTATTCTATTTATCCCCTCTTTCCGGATTCTCTTAGCTGTTCCCAAAGCCATGAAAGAACTACAGCTTTGAAGATAAGGTTGATTTATGGAGAACCTGTTTTCTTCTCACCATTCTTTTGAAAGGTATACAGGATGTTGTTTAGCTCTCTTTGAAACAGCTTGCAACTTGGCATAGGGAACATGTCCATGTCATGCATCTCTTCCCCTAGTTTTCTCAAAGTTTGAGTGAAAAGAGTACAATCAGAACTCCCAAGAGAAAGAAATGGAATGAAAGTAACAACTTCTATGACTTCCATTCTTGCTCAGATTAATGAGCTCATGGGAAAAGAGTGTCACATGTGACAGGTTTTTACAAGCGTGGACTGGTTACCTTACATTGGCATTTCCTATGTGCCAGTGTTATTAGATGATGTGAGACCCTGTACATACTCTTTACTGTTATGCTAATAGAAAACACAGCGGTCTGCTCACCTTATTTGGACTGTATAAAGACAGCATTTTGCTGATTGCTCCAGAAGAGGTTGGTGTAGCAGGAAGAATCTGGCATTTTCTTAAATGAAGTAAATTCCATTAATCAGATTTGAAAATCTTATTCAATCTGCTGTCTCTAGGTTCTACCTTATTGTAAAAGCTTTTGCTCTAAATTTTGTTTTCCAAGGAAGAGATTTTTTGCAGCATGAAATTCTGTTACCTCACTCTGCATTGAAGTAGCAATCTTGCCAAGCAGAACTTCTACCTGCAAAGAGGAGCAAATTAAGAGGACCAGTTGAGTAGCAGTTAGTATTTGTACTGAGTGCAGGCATGCATTCAGGTGTAGATGCTTGTACAAAAGCATCTGATTAAAATTATGTAGTAAAATATGTTATGGAATATATTAAAAGCTAATGTTAGAGATGCAGGACTGTCTTCACATCACTGACACTTGCATTTACACTTGGTTCTTGCTGTTTCCTTTCCTAGTGCTTTGTCAGCGGATCACTAAGTTGTTTACAGATGTTGGATATTAAGACAAGCAATCTGGTACTCTTCTCTTTACTTCGTTACTCTAAAGTAGTCAGTTGGCCCAGTTCCAGAACACAATTATATTGAGATGGATAACTGACCTGGAAAAAGCAAGGCTGGGCATGAACAACTAATCTCATTTCTTCTATTGCCCAGGCCTATTTTTTTTTCTTTTTGGTAGAAGAAGGATGTCGTCTTTTCCTTATTTTCAGGGAGACTATGAGCAAAGTCTCCTAGATTTCTCCATTCCATGTTTTGCAGAAACTTTGTGTGTTGCTCTTCCTCTTCTGTCTTTTTTTTTTTTGTGTGTCTGTGGAGATTTTTTTAATACAAGACAAAAATAGTGACTTCATTTTGGATAGATATATTCTGCATCAAGCAGCTACTAGGAGTGAAACAAAGGATATTATCAATAGCAAGAAGAATATTCCATGGCCTCTTATTAGAATAACCTTTGAAAATTACGACTTTAAAGACTGCTGTTGTGGAATCTTACCAGAACCTAGTCACAAGTGATAATATTATTTGTATTAGTTTTATAAGAATATATTGCCATCATTGCCCTCAAGTCTTTTGTTATGGCAGAGGAATTCTTTCCCAGGAACCTTTGGATCCAACTCTTTAAAAAAAATTGAGGGAAGAGAGAGGGGAAAAAGGAAAATGGACATTGGTTTCAAATGTCAGGTGCTAGCTGCTCCCACTGCACACATCTGAAGAAAAGTTAAAACTGCGTTTTATAAGGGATTGAATATTAGTCTTACAGCATCATTTATCATGGAGATGGTAAATCTCGCTGTGTTCCTGTGGGAGCACTATCATCTCTTGTTTGTTCATCTTAATTGGGCACATGAGAAGATAAATTCACATGATCCTTGGAATTACATCATGAAAGTGGTGTAAGTCTTTTAAAAATGCAATATGTACAGTTTAACAGTTATTAAGGCAGCAGTAAGAGTAATGATATCTAACTTTATTTGCCCCTAAGTCCACAATTAAGTACAAAACAGATTTTGCAAATTAGTGGCAAGGTACTGTTCTTGGACATCCCTATTTGATTCTTTTAGGGCTTTCTTCTGCAGTCTTCTCGTTAAGCATACGTGTTCCACTAAGGATGTAACCTATCAGTTGCATTTGCTAATACCAGAAAATGCAATCTTTAATTTTTGAAGTCTAAAAACAGTTATGTTTTGTTGGCTTGAGAAACTTTGCCTTTTTTTCTGATAAGCTGCTTCAGCTTGATCTTCCAGGAAAGCTAGAGCAACACCACCTGAGAGATGTTTCAGTGTTGCTTGAACCAATTGTTTGCCAGATTCTTAAATGTTAATGTTCAAGCTTCAAACCACTTCTGCAGTTCTTTGTTTAAACACCAGTTATTCTCATTATAGTATTCAAAGTATAAGTAAATAAGTTAAATACACTGCAATTTAGTTTATTAGGTATTGGGGGAAATTAGTCAGTTGTACTGCAAGACTCAGTTTTTTTTTTAAACTTCTCCACTAGATATCTGGTGAAATCTCCATCTTTGGAGACACTCAGAGCTCAAATGGACAAGGCCTTAAGCAGTCTGAACTAAGGTGGCCCTGGGTTGAACAGGGGGTAGGACCAAGTGATTTCCAGACACCCCTTCTGACCTGAGTTGTTCTATGGTTCTATGGAACTATGAAATTACTTTTGTTAAATTAGATATTACTAGATCTCTGATATAAAGATATAACAAAATAGATGCAGATCAATAAATAAAAGCTGTATATTTAGCCTGTAAAGTGTGTGATAAAGAAAATGATAAAAGAGAGAATTATTTTCTCTGGCTGAAAAATAAATTTACTGAAGTACGCTGAAATTAAAGTAATGCAAAGTAAACCAGAAGCTGGTTAAAGTGAAATTTAGAACAAAGTGGTTTTGAAGAACAGCTAGCAATCAGTATTTCTGCTTGCAGACTATGAAGAGTTCATGGTTTATCAAAGAATATCGATTAGCTTTTTAATCAGTAGGGAAAAGGGAAGTAGAGACAGCAGAGGTGTCAAGTGGTCCTCTCAAGCAGTTAGAGCCATATAAAACCCAAGCTATGCTCATGCTTTTATTCCTTCTTATTGTGAAAAGATTGTTACAAGCATTTCAAAGCAATCTAATCATTGATGTTATAAGTGAAGTTTATGTACAAATGGCATGGCCAGTCAATGTAGGACGTGAATCATGGTAAACAAAGCAGTTTATCTGGTTTAGGCTGAATTATGTAGTGCACATCTTGCTTAAATATGAAAGATAACATTGTTTGAACCATCAGTTGAACAATACCAATGCAGGTATTTTTAAAAGTTTTAGTCATATAGTCCAAGTAGTGTATATATAAGCAGCAAAAAGTTATGAGGCAGTTGATTGAAGACCCTTCCTTCAGTTCTTAAGCTGATGGAGTTCTTGATCAGTTTTCAAAGGAAAAATTAAAAAAATACTACTTTCTTATTTTACAGTGCACTTGATCAGGCCAGCCAAACAATCCCTGCTCTTTTAGTATGCTAATGACTTTAGAGATGGATGGTATTTTAAGTTGTATAGGCAAAAAAAAGTGAGAATTTGTTAGCTAAGCAAGTTTTTAAAAGCAGCACTTCATAAATGATCCTTTGTAAAAGAAATACTAGCCAGGTTTGAAGGAATTGTTTCACTCTATGTTTACTAAATAATAGTTTTCAACAAAGTTAGCATTAATGCTGTATTTTATTTGCAAAGCCCTTACTTGAGATTGCATTCATAAGCATAATTATAACACATCAGAAATCAGAAAGTAAGAATGTATTAGTTCCTAAGGATTTGCTTGTGAAGCTGGATAATTATGGTAAGTATTAAAATTTTAAGTAATAGGACCACAAAATGCTTATCTTACATCTTGAGGAGAGAGACACATATGTTTTCTATATTATTGATCTAGTGCTGATTTTCTCCATCAGTCTATCTTATTTCAGAATTTTGAAGTTAGAGTTATAAAAAATCAGTAACACATGTTTGAGGTTAATTTAAATACCATGGATATTAATTGATGAAATGTATTTTCCATTCTAATGATTGTGTCATTATATTTAAGTAGGATATCTAAGGCATATCAGCAATCAATATGTATTGACTATTTGGTACATCAGGGAAAAAAAAAAAGTGTTCTTTTCTAAAAATTTCTCATGCCTCAAAGCATTAACAAAGATTCTGACTGGATGTACTGATCCTGAATTGCTAGCCAAATCCCTTACATTCTAGTTAGTCTGTCAAACATAGCAGAGTGAATGTATCTTGAGTTTCTGTAGACTTGGAGAACTCCAAGATGAAATATTTGGAACCTCACAGAATTGAATAGATAGGGAGAGCAAGTTCACTGTATAGTATTTATTTCTTAAGGAAGAATCTGTAGTGTTTCATAGTAGTATGCCACTACCGACAGTCTCTGCCATTACAAAAACGGCCTCAAATTCTGCCATTTTCCAGTGTGATTTTACATCAACCAGTATTCTGTGTGTTTTTGTTTAAATATACAAAATGTTGCAAAATTGAAGTGATCAAAGACATTTCTTTTTTTACTTCCAAATTTATTGTTTGGTTGGTTTGCGTTTTTTTCCAGAAAATTATAATCCTTTTTGGCTGAAATTATTCCTTTCCTAGGTTCAGCCCTATTTCTGGCACAGCTGTTGCTGATGGCAGAATTTGTGAATAACAGTTCTTTTAAAGGGATGGTACAATGCATAGTAATTTGTTCTTTGCAAGCATTTAGTTTGAGTGTGATGCCTTATAGATTATAAGTAAAAGTTAATATGAGTAAAAGTTAATATGAGTAAAAGTTACATTTTTCAGAAATATAAGCATGCATACTATATTAATGCTACAGTTGTACTGGAGAAGATGGATCAGCTTTACTGATGTAAGATATTAGTAGGTTTTTGGATTAACAAGGTGGAAATCATGAAGGTAGTTCTTATACTGTTTATATACTCCATAGTAAATTTGGAGCTGATATGTATATATTAATCTATGTTGAAGAACTTGATTGATTCTCTGTAATTTCTCTTTTCCCAGCACAAAGGATGATAATTTCAATGTTAACATTCAACCCCCTGTCGGAGAACTGCTTTTGCCTGTCACTATGTCAGAGAAGGACTTTAAGAAGGAGCAAGGTGAGAAATATTTCAGCAGCTTCAATGGATGTATTTGGATAAGAAGAGGGTTGTGTGCCTTTCAGTTTACAAGCATACAGCAAGTGCTTCCAGTGTAGCTGTTTGTGTTAGTCTCTGTTAGTATTCAGTCTGAAACTAAGAATTTAATTTTTAAAAAATCTTCAAAAGGATGCACAGTGGTATTTGTCAGCTTTTCAGTGTGCCTTTAAAGTACAAAGCCCACCCTTTACCCTGAAACAGTCTTTTGGCTCAGAGACTTATGGCTTCCTATCATAAAGTGTAAAAGTCTTTCCTACTAGCAGTAAAGCAGAAAGTTGGAACCCCAGCTCAAGGAAATAAACCAAACAGACATTGATATGGTGGCTGTCTTTACTAGTCTTTATTCTAAGGCTGCTTTTAAATACTATTAATGTACCTGTTCCTCAGCTATTTTGAAGATTATTTTAATCTTTTCCTTTCAGCCACTTCATATAAAAAACATATTCTTCTTGGAATCCTGTTTTAGGAAGGAGACATCTTTCATATATTTATGCATTCTTCTAATGTTGCATCTTTAAAGAATGTGAGTTTCTGACACTAGTCCAAACACAAACCTTTGTAAGAGCTTTTAGTCACTTGAATATTTTATACAAAATAATTAGAGAAAACTGTACTTAGCTTTGACTGTGTGCTAAATAGAACAATCCATACTGCTACCCTTAATTTGGATATGATTCTTGGATGTTTAAAAATATAAATTGTTACATTTTGGATACATTCAAACGTAATAGTGTTTACTCATGTATCTCAATGTATGGGGATTTACATGTGTAAATCTCTTCACATTGAGATTAGAATATACCCATGGGATCCTTTCTCATTGCTGTGTAAGGCTCAGAAACTCAGTATATTCATCAAGCAGTCAAGAACACCAATGAGTAATGCTATGTATTATTAATTATTGCTTTTGAGCATTTCTTGCCTTTGGATTTTTGAATTATTAAGAAAGTAGTTTAATATTGCCTAGATCATCTTCAGTTAAGCTTATGGCTGCAGTGAAAAGTTAGGATTGTGCTTTGTTTTCTTAACCAATTGATACTTATTTGCTGTTCTTACCCTTTGCTGGCTAAAGCCTGCCTCTCTGCTTTATACCTGCTCAGCAATCCAAGGTGAGTGATTGAATGAGGCTGTGGCACATTTATTTTAAACTGTTCCCTTCTAAAAATTGTAGCTGAGGTTGTAGTGAAAGCAAGGCAGGTTATTGTGCTTCTTCCCCCACCCTGCTTTTATATTTGCTTGCTTTGTGATATTTTGATGGAGTTTTTGTATGTTTTACTGTGACTGAGGGCTTTTTTTTCCTCCTGACTGGCCATACAGAACCATGAGCACATAGAAGAAGTGTACTTGGAGAATAGCTGTGGTCCTCTGTGGAGTTGTTGCCAAAATTCCTTTTTCTTCTGCCATTTTACTTCTATGGTTGTTGATTATTTGTCTGAATAAATCTGGCAGCTGTTTGCTATGTTTAATAGAGCAGAAAGGCTACTCTGAATAAAGCTATTTGAAAATTTGTTTATATGAAGTATTTGTAAATCCATGAAGGTCTCTTGGCATTTCTGTATCGCGCTCTCTGTCTTCCTGAATTCATTCTTTGATGCAGGACTTGATGCTGGCAAATTTACCACAGGTTTAAAAACCTTTTCTATTGCATCTTTTTTTCTTATACGTATCATCTGTTTCAGAATATTTGTGGTAATAGACGTCTCAGTTCTAAAATTTACATAAGTATTTATTACAAAGATATAGATGCAGCTAGCATTTGGGGAGAATTACTATGTGATCTTGCTAAATGAAAAATCCAAATTACAATAATAAATGCAGGGCAATTTAGAAGTTGGTATATATTATTCTATTTTGTGTTTAACTTCAATTTGTCTGTATTTTCCAAATGAATCTGATTTATATAACTTGTTTTTCACTTGTCATGCTTTTTCCTTTTTTGTGTGTGTGTTTTTGCACATAAGATGTTTCAAGTCTTGTACCTGGAGATGCCTTATTTTATTTGCAGCCAAAACAAATAGGTAAAAAATAGTGAAGGAGTGAGGAGTATATTAGAAATGCAAGATTATATTGGGGGAGAATGAGAATATGTATGGGTTTTAAGGATTTTTACATCTAAATTGCACGTATAACCTAATAAGAATGCTAAAGAGGAAATAGCTGGTATTATACTGCTATGTAGATGACAATTCATTGCTACACATCTTTACTCAATTACACTCTGCTGTTTTGCATTGTCTGTTACATTTGTATATGTCCGTTTTCCTCCTGATGGCATAAGGAGAGGGAAACAGACAGGTTATTGAATATTCATAGTCGTGAATGTTATCTAGTGGTAGCAGCAGAACCTCAAAAGCTGGATTTATCCACATGCCGCACATGATATGCTTAGCCTTGCTGCGCTGTCTTTCCATCCCTCCTGACCTGGGGAGTCCTCCGGTGAGGTAATTCCCCAGAGCAGTGGTTCATGTAGTGATTGACAGTTTGGAAACAGTGGATAAAAACAGTATTGCCAAACTACTCTTTACCTTTCTGATTAAATGTTTTTACAGATCTTCAGGCCTCAGGATTTTATACCCTGTTTTACATCACATCCCCATGAAAAGTCCAGTTTCTGTAGCAGGAATTCTGTATGAGTGAGACATGTACTGTTGGATCTCTGTATCCAAATTTTTACTTGTCTGCTGTTTTTAAAAATCAATAGCAAAAATCCCCTTGCCTTAGTTCAGAATAGGACTAGTCTGGTAGGTAACCTACCTTGTTACCTATCAGTGTAACTTTTCCAATTTAATTGCCTTTCATTATTAAAAACGTGTACAGTTATTTCATTGTATCAGCTAGTTAACCCAGATTAATTGCTGTTCTGTGGTCTGACTAGGGTTTTCTTAGATTCTCATGTTTCGGACAATTTTAAAGGTGGCATGGGATTGTTATAACCAGATATTAATCAGAATGTTTATGAAGGTTTTAAGAATAGCCAGTTAAAACTACTTTAAGTATAAAGACTGGGGGGTTGTTGCCCCAGTTGACGTGTTTAATAATGATTTTGTCAATTTTTTAAAAAAGTGTATACCTGATTCACATTTAAAAACAAGCAAAAAACAAACACCTTGGTTAAGTAAACAAATTTTTTACCTAATTTTATTAAGATTTATATATCCAACTTGTCTTCCTAACAAGCAAGATGCTAATGCTTTAAATGGCTGGACATTTAGTATTTTCTGGCCCTTGACTACCACGAGCAATCATATTTGATGCCCCTTAATTAGAGCACCCTTTTTTCTTTCCAGGTTCTTTTCCACCTCAGCAATCGAGACAATACATTTGCTTACCATGCTGCTCTCCTAAGTGTTCTTTTGCATGTAAATTAATCTTGATTCAGTTTACACTGTCATGCTGAGTGGTACAAATTGCCTATAACAATAAAACAGCATGAGTTAAAAATAAAGGGGGGTGAAAAGGCAGATTGAATGTGTGCCTTACTTGATAGGATGTTACTTTGCTTTATGCCAATACATTAGTCGACGATAATGAATCTTCTGTTCTGAAAAGCATGGTTTAGTTGATTTTTTTAATTTTACTTCAATGGAGCAGTACCTTGTCTTTTATAGAACAAGTTAGACAAACCATTAATGACAAGAGTGTTAAGGTTAAATATGAAGCAATGCATTCACTTCTCTGAGTGCTATCCATCTTTCCATTTACAGGAGCTTGACAAAAGTACTGGCTTTGTACAACATTTCCTTTAATTACATGCTGCGGGAAACAGGCTTTTAACATAAACATAGTTGCATTCATTTATTCAGCATTTGCTCTTCAATAGAGCTTAATGGAGAAGGTTTAAATCCTAAATGAGTACACACATCTCTCAGCAGTGTTATGTCAGTCCCTGTGCTCTGCTTAAAAGCACTTTTAGTCTGCATATATAGTTTTTAAAGCTTTTGCCTAATAGTGAAGTTAAACAATTTGAAACAGAATGTTCTATTCGCAAGATAAAGCTGATCTTTATAGAAGTTGTGTGCTTATTTTTGTTCTCTTCAAGAACAAATCATGTTCAAAAATATCCCGTTATTTACTTATGAGCTGTTCCATTTTTACTTTGATATTTCTTGTTTTCTGACAGCAGCTAATGCACGTTCTGGTGCATTAAGATGTTGGATTTATTTTTTTAATTGCTTTATTAAGCGTCTTAGTGCTATTTGCTCTGGGTTAGAACTGTATCTGCAGCCCTAAAATATTACTCATTTGAGACTTTTGCATTGTTTTCATTGTTAATATTATTGTGGATTTCAGATGCTTCATATTTCTGCCTAAAGTACTGTGCTCCATTGTTTGCCTGCATTTTCAGCTTCTGAACAAGGTGTAAAAATAAACATACAATGTTAAGTTGTAGTTACTGTTGGGTTTTAATCAACAGGATCGTCCAGCAAATCATTCTTCTGAACAATGGATGTTGATAGAAAAGGTGGGGGGGTGTTTGTTAAAATGTCCTTGAACAACATTTCCCTCTTTTTTTGTCATATGTTTTTGGATATAATCTTGACACTTCTGTTCCACGTTGTGATACTCAACTTATTCAATCAAATAGTTTATTATGACATTCTAGAGAGATGGATACTAACTGAATTTCCCCATTTCTAATGTGAGGACTCTATCTTCATGACTACTGTCTGAATTACAAGATTATTTTTAGCAATTGGATATGAAATTATAATTAAATGCAGTGGTTTTATGATTGAAAGAATAGAAGGCATCTTTGTTATATGGTGTTACTGAAGTTGGACTCTTCCAAATCAGTCTTACTTAATATTTCATTTCTGTGTTTACATTCTTCTTTTACGGTTTTTGTGAAGAAGAACCATCGTGGTTTCACAGTTGCATTAGTATCTCACATATCATTGTTCAGTTATTAGGAATTTGTTCCTAATAATAGGACATCGCAAGTAAAACATGAAACTAATGGAATTATGTAATTTTTATAACATTGTTTTCTTGACAAATGATTTAAATTTTAATGCAAATGTGGTTTTTTGTTTAGAAGTATTTTATTTTGGTTTTATGCTTAATAAGCAAATCAAGGTATTCATAGTGAAATACTTAATGTTTCAGGGATGCTGACGGGAATGAATGAGACATCTGCTACAATAGCTGTTGCTCCTCAGAACTCTACTAGACTTGTAATAATTGAGAGGGTAGTGAACGCAGCAAACCTGGGTGTAGTCCCTTCTGGTCAAGATAACATACACAGGTAAGATTACACGTCGTTCCTAGTAGAACCATCTTTTAATATTAATTTGTTAGTGCAAAATTCATTAACATTTTATAATATTAGGGAAAATTTTATTATCCGCACCTGTAACAGATAAGGTACCCAGTTATACTCTAACACAGAATCCTAAGCAGAAATTAACTTGAGCCTAAGTACTCCTCAGCTATTTATTTGAATGTAGGTAGAATAATCAAATATCTAGATGGTAACATACACAGTTAGGGGGAATTTCCCTTTCCTAGTTTTGTTTCAAAGGGAAAAGGTAGCCTTTTAAAGCACAGTACTTTCAAGAGCATCTGTTTGTTTGGTTTTTTTAAAATTTGTTTCTGTTTCTGAAAGTAATTGGCCTTATTCAGGTTTGTCATTTGTGAGAAGCAGCTTGGTTTTCCCACATTAATTTCTGACTTATGATATCCACTTAGTTAAACCTAGAACCCGATTTTTTTTTTTTTTTTTCAGTTGGGTGACGATCTTTTTAAATTCAGGTTGAACATTAAATTGAACATTTCCATGTTCTTCCTATATATATGCAAGGAAAAACAGTGATCAGCCAAGAAAGTCATTGGCCCTGTCTAAATTCCAGATGTTACTTTTAGATCGATGTATTTCATCCAAAAGCTGTGGTACAGAATGTCAGTGGAATTGATATGATTGTTGGTTAATGACAGCTTTAATGTGATTGACTCAAAATATTCAGTAAATCTGTGTAGCTTCTCACTTGTGACAGGAGCAAACAGGAAAATTCCCATGTGTGGAAAACTGAGTGGGCACAAATAACAACAGCAAGATGCAATTGGAAGCTGTTAATCTGGTCTTGGAATAAGAAAATGCATACACCACTCCTAGCATGTACTAAAACTGGTCCAGAGTGTGAATTATCTGGTTAGCACCCTGAATTCTGCTTTTTCAGTAAGAGCAAAGTGTCTTCTTTTAAAGCAAAGGACAATATTTTCCTTAGAAAATTTGCTGACCAAGATGGCTGTTGGGCATGGTGAGAATCCTGTAGCCTACACAGGGCTAATAACGTGTTATTTCTCTTTGTTGGATTTAGTCTTTCTTGCATTGCTGGGCATTTGTATTGCATTGCATTAACATTAACCCAGCTGGATTTTCCTATAAATTTGATACGGTCAATGATAAAATTCTGTTTCACCATAAAAACATGGTACAGCTAGTGCGATTGCACTGAAATGATTGTTGCTATTGACACCTGCTCCTCCATGAAAGAGTCCTCATTTGTTGCATCCCTGAGGGATCTATACAGTCTGCGTTCTCAGCATCAATTCCAAGACTAGGTGAGAGTGTCAATCAAGAGAGACTGAAGTGTCTGCAGTATACAGGTGTTCTCCATCTTTACCCTAGCCATCACATGAGACATATCGCATAGGGGTGGATTGTTTTGTGACTGAGTCTCAAAAAGGCTCCCTAAAATAATAGCTTAGCTCCTAGCTCAGCCACAGGTTTCCTGATTGTAGATGAGTTTCTAATTTCATCTTCCTTTCTCTTGCTCTTTTTTTTTTTTTGAAAGAAGGTTTTCCACAAAACAGATGCTATGACCAACAGCAAATAAATTGAAGATGTACTTCCTGTTGGGTACACCCCTCAGGGACTCTGGCTAAAGGCATGTTCTGGTCAGGCTGAAGTATTTAGAGTGCTTTAGAGCTTCCTGACATTTTTATTCAAAATAGAATGTATTCAGTCTGCCACAGTAGTACAGAATAGTTTGCATTTATAATGTCCACCGAGCAAAAAAAATTGTTTATAACAACTTAAATGGCCTACCAGAAATGCCCAGCAATGATAAACGTTTAGAAAATAGCCCTTAATTTGCTTCACTGTAAATAACTGGAGCTCACAGATACTATATAGTCATAATTGCACCTAGTTTTTACTGACAATAGAAATGGGAATATTGACTAATTGCTACTGTGATGAACCTTTTCATCTTTTAAATATCACTATCATTAAATTCTAGATTTAGATGAATGAATATTTGAGATAGAGATTACATAATGAATACTTTCAAAACTCTGAAAAAAAGGCTAAAATATTTTCATAGATATATACATTTTGTGGGTGTGTGTGTATATATATATATTTGGATTAAATCAACTCTGCCATGAGAGTAAACAAAAATGGAGTCTCTTGTTGCAAAATCTCATGGATGCAAGGTGTGCCATGTTTTATGTACGTGACACATACACCATGTAGGGTAAGAAAATAAGCAGTCACCTTTTCCCGTGACAAAACTGGTACAGGTTCAATAAAAGTATGTTAAAAGCAAATTTTTTTCTATAGTACTGTCGTTTGTCGTGTTTGTTTTTATTGCAAGTGGTATTTGGGAAAAATTATATAAAGAACTTCTTTCAGCTTGTCTGCTATTCTGAGAGGGCTATTTGAGTTCACTTCTTGGAATTGCTTAGTACATACCTTTTTCACAGGAAAAGAAGTACTATTTTTAAACTGATGTTCTGCGCTGTGCATGAATTATATTAACCTCTTAATTGGTCATCCCCAACTTGAGTATTACTATTTAATTATGCTTAATGCCAAAAAATTTGTATTGCCTGGTAATGCAATATATTGATTCAAAATGAATTGTATAGTTAGATACAAGTGTATCTAATGGGCATGAACAGGTGTGTGTTTCTTGGGATTTTTCAGTCTAAACATACTTGCACTCATGATGAAGATATTGTCATACTGGTGGGACCCAATTACTGCTCCTTAAATTAATAACCCTATTTAAGATTGTACTTTTGCAACAAGTAAAAACACTTAGAGCAAAGATAATGAGGATTTGAAAATAAATACTTGAAACAAATATCAACAGAATAGCATGCAGTCACCAATGTAAATTTAAATAAATGTAAAGCTATCAAATACATCAGCTATATATCAGTCTATATCACAGTATAGCAACACTTTCTTACATACATTTTTTCTCTCTTCACCATACGGCTACTGAATTTTTATATTTACTTGAAATGTAATAATCTAACTGTTAATTGAGTGTAGAACAAAATGCCATATAATACAGTTGATTCTATTTTCAAGTCTCTTTTCTGACCTGTTTTATTTGAAGTGATGGCTGCAAAAATTTTGAATTCAATAGCCAACATATGTATCAGAGCACAAAGGTGCAGATTTATATTAATATATTTGTAAAATAAATTTGCTGTACTATTTTGCTTCCTTAAGTGTAGTTACCTGCTCTTCAAATGAGTTTATACAAGCTGTTAGATTACTGGACCTTATAAGGCTGCATGCAGTGCGTTCTCATGTTCTTAACAGGATTTAACTATTTTACATATTGATCTATCTTTCTTTTGTTATCAAGGGGAAACATTATTTCAATTTTAAAGGCCTCTACTAAAAACAAGAATGTGAAATGCAATTTAAAAGAGAAATTTTTTTGAGCAGGAAATATGTCTCCTTAAATACGAAAACTTCAGAAAAAAACCCATGTATTATTTTTCTTAAAATATTCTTTCACAAGAGTGATTAGGTTAATTGTTGCAATATACATAGCTCTTTCAATGTTCTGAGAACTGTAGTGTGCTAAAAATATTTGCAAAATTCAAGGGTTGGAGGTGGGTTGAGGAGCGCATAGATGTTGACAAAGTGATTTCAACAAGAATCAGGACCAAGCTTCTATCTTGTGATTCAGACCACATCTGTGGGTACCATTTGAGTATCTAAAGACAAAGACATTGAAAGAGAAGTATTTATTCCTGCAGGGAATTAAATCAGTCTGAATAACTACACTTAGGGACCAAGTATTTTTCAATTGAAGTATGTCTGCTGTTTGTTAGTGGAGAAAGTCTAACAGGAATTTTTCCATCTTCAAGATAAGAGGATTCATAACTGAGGACATTTATTCCCTGAAAGTTGATTCTTCTATGGACCAGCACTTCCGCTCCCTGCCTCTACTTGGGCAATAAAATTCATTGCTTACATAGGAAAAATAAATTCTAGGCTGTGTCTTCTGTTTCAAAATGTGATGAGATGAAGACACTATTCAACTCAAGATTTTCAGTAATTTTCTTTTTAACCAACACGAGTCTTATTTATCCAGAAATGCCCTTCATGCTAGTGTTACTTTCAAGATACGTTACTTATTCCTCTCAGATGAATGTTTTAAAAGTTCCTCAGGTCTCTTCCTCCTTTATTCATTTTCAGCTCCATAACCTCCTACCAGGATAGGTAATCTTCATTTTCTTCACTTTGAATATAGCAAAAGACAACAGATGGTGATAGAATGAAGACTAGTTGCAGACTTTACTTGAATCTTAGAAAGACTTGAATGCTCTTATGATCCTCTTGAAAGTGTCAAAATATTGTCTACTCTTACATAAGGACCTCTGCGTGAAGGAGAGGCATTTCAGGGTAAATTGGCTTAGAAAGAAAATAATGGAAATACACATAGAAAGCATTTCTGTCCACTACCTACAAAACATGGTGCAAAAGCGTTTAATGTGTTGGCAGTAGCGTGCAGCAGAAAAGTCCGTTCGGAGCTGGGATCACAAACTGGATTTGCTTCTTCAATCTTTCACTTTGTTTTATGCTTGTGTGATCCCATTGACATCAGAATATAATATGTAATAGGATGGAGAATCAGGCTGTCTTGAACTGCCTACTACTCTGCCTTCCGCATCCTGAAGCATTTCCTAAAGAGGATGCATTGTACTCTAGTAGATTATTTCCCTTAATGACCGCGGCTCTACCAAATGATGCAAGGTAGAGCACCTTTTCCATGTTTTTCATTCTTGAAGTCTTTACTTGCACATTGCCCAGTCATTCAGTGAGATAAAAGTCAGAACCCATCAGGGTGGATATGAAGAACTGATTTTATTCAACCTCAACTCGTTTAATAGTCCATTGAATTAGTCAGTTGCTGCTGTTGTATTTTGGAAGGAATCAACAGTTAGTAAATAGTTGGGATATAAAGTTAGCACAGCGACATCTACATATCTCTATACTGCAGTTCATTAGGATGGCCTTAACTGTTGACAAGCACTCGTAGACATATGACAGCATTAACTTCAGCCCTCCAATTTGAGATGGACAAGCCTGTAATTTCAACAACCCAGCATGGGAAATCTCAGGTTTTGGAGATCAAACCTTGGCTTCCTTCAACAGTGAAGCCTTAATCTGCTTCAGAACAGCCAGTTCACATTTTGAAATAATGAGTTTAATATCCTCCATTACAATTATGAAAGTGGTCATTCTTCCTAGAGATCACTAGAACTTGGGGAGGGAGGATTCTCATCTCTTACTGTGGTGTCATAGTAGACACCTGAATTAGCAGAAAACAAGTTAGCTTTTAAACATGAAGCACAAAACAGCACTTCTGCTCATTGCTGGGGCAGCTCTAACTAGCTCAAGCACAGCGTTGCGTGCAGTGACTACTGCTTCTGGGACCTATATTTTTAAGGACATTTGACTGCACCATATAGACATGCCAGTTCGTTCAGAGCTTGCTGTTTGTAGTACATCATTGTTTAGCGTACCCATTACCTGTGTGATTTTGTGAATAAGCAAGTATTGAACAAGATGTAAAATATCTTCCACCTGTCTTTTGGAGCCTTACATTATTATCCTTTAGCAAAATAAAAAACATACTGTGTAAATAATGTAATACATAAGCACACTGCAATAGGTGAGCATTGAAATCCTGAAGAATTTGAAAGCAGCTAGACCCAATATAGAAACTTGCATAAAACGCTTAACAGAAATCTGAGGATCAACACTTGTTTTTCCCTAGCCTTTATTCCCCACCCCATGCATCAGCCTGACAGTCTGGTTGTATTCACCCCTTTTTATCATTTTGCAACCTGTCATGTCCCATTTATAGTATATTGGCAGACTGATTCTCAGAGGAAAGAGGGTTTTGTTTACAGACAATTTTGATTATCAGAGGATGGCATGCTTAGTAATCAGTTATCCCCACCCTCCCCCCCCATCTTTTTAATCCAGCAATGCTTAATGTGGGCAGAAAACGTATGCAGTTGTGCATGTAGGTAGGTAGGTTTATACTGAACAAAACCCCATTTAAAGGGGTCATCCTGGAAGATTTCTCTAGGTATGTCATCTTCCAGTTTGTACTAAATTTGGAAGAATCCTCAGGCAGAAAGTTGGTGATCAGACCCCATCAGCTTACCATAACTAACAACTGCATCTGCTTCCAGCATGTCAGAAAGGAAGGGCTATCACCTGTCTATGGAGGATAAACAGTATAGAAATTTCTGAGAAATATAAATTGTTTCTTCTGTTTGAATCCAAACATATGTTCTCAATAGCTGACAAACAGGTCTTATAAATCCAGGAAGACTTTTAAAAAGACCTTTTCTGCTCTATGTGCACACAGAAATCTTTCTTAAGATTTTTTACTAAGCAATTGGCCTGTCGGAGAGCGCAAATGAAGTGAAATCAACCTCTGGCAGTAGCTTCTTTGACGCAGTTATGTGGACTGTTCTGCTTCTATGGTTCCTTAGCTGTGGGGCTCAGTCATCTTTTTCTACTGTTCTAGACAGCTGCAATGGGTAGCTGAGTAAATAAACTTGGAACAGACATGCAGCCTTGATTTTGCTTCCTAACTTCTCAAGTAGGAATTAACAAGAGAGCTAAACACCCTCGGCAAAACAGATTCTCTAGCAGCCTTTACCTGTAGGAGACAGAATTTTAAACAGAATAGTATATCCATGTCCACAGTATTTCAGCCTTCATTGTAGCCAGAAGTTGTAAACTCTTAATGTTTTCTTGATATATGATAGAAGTAATTCTAGCTTTTAAAAAAAAAAAAAAGCACAGCTAAGCGCTAAGCTAACCATTTATGTTTCTTTTGCCAGCCAGGACTAGAAGTCTTTTTCTTTAGTCATTATTCTTAGGTAAATATTTATATTCCTAGAGAAAATGAAGACTGAAATTTTTAAATATGAAACTGTGAAACTACTCATTCAGTAGTTTATACTAGATATTCCTTAATTTCTTAATCAAATTCTAACGTTCCAAAACCTTGAAGTTTTCTCCCTGCTAACAAAAGGCACCTCTATATGTTAAAACAGTTTTTATGTATTATCAGCATATAAAGACTTTATTAACTGGTACAAAATACTTGACCAAGAGAATGCCTTTCTACAACATCATTTTAAGGCCCTAACATTTTAAATATATTACTGTATTGAGCTTGCATGTGGATTACAAAATTTTAAAATAACTTTAATAAATTAAATTTGAGCTCAATATTGAAAGTATATGAGTAAGTCATTTTAGATATGAGGTTAATCAAAATAGATTGTTCTATCGTAGCTTATATGCTGTCCACTAGAGGGCAGCACTGCTTTTTTATCTGAACACTGTAAAGTGAAAAATACGTGCAGCATTTTCCTTGAAAAACAAACAGGAACCTTCTGAGCCAGTTGTTTAAACAGAAAACATTTAACACTTTAAAAAATTAACCGAACAGAAGAATATCTTTGATTTGAAAGATGTCTGAGCAAGTTTGATGTTTTAATAAATTACTGTAAGCTAACTTACTTTCTTGGAATTAAATAATTTTTCTGCAAATTAAAATTTATAGCCTGTTTTAAAAATGGACTGTATGTAATTCTCAAATACTTATTAAATGTCTGATTCTTTAAAAAAATTAAAACTATAGACTAGATGAGAAAACAAAATAGATTGAATATTAAAATTACAATTTTCTGGGTGTGAGGACCAAATATTTTGATTCAAGCTTTTAGCTTATTGAAGTTTTGGGGAGGAGATATAAATACATATATATAAAAATGCTGAAATTTTGAGCTAAAGATAAATTTGGGGGATGATAAAAAGTTCATACAGTATCTTTGAGCATGTGGAATAGTGCTATTTATTGGACAATAAGTTCAGAAGACTCACTTGCATTCCTGCTTTTCTGGTAGACGTACAGTGCAACTGCTTACTGGCAGCTGAGGACACACTCAAATCTGTTTTGGCAATAGAACTAAAAATGATTAAAATATAATATGGAATTGATAGCACTTTATTTTACAATTTTATTATTTTATTAAACCCAAAAATAGTTAATATTGGAAATAATTATGTTGTGGTAATGAATTAGGTATTTTGAATGATATATTCTAAGCTAGTGTTAAAATAGCATGAAATGTACTGCAAAAAAGAAAATGTCCAAATTATAATAATATTAATTTTAAAGAAAATACAAATCAAATTTTATAATTAATAACTAGTGATAAACATGGGGTTTTTTTCCTGAGAGGTTAAAATCACAAGGTTAAAAAAAGGTCCTTCTTTTTGTGAGTATATTTCTCTTATGTTTTAGTATTAAAAAATAATAAAACTATCCGCAGGTCAGAGCTAATAAGTAGCAATGCTACTCCAAATATTTCTTGTTCATGTTCTAAGGCTTACTCAGAAAACAAATACAAGTAATCAGTAATTTAGCCAATTTTTAGATGAAATGTTAATTATAAAGTCAAGCCCATACATAAATAGAATTTATCAGAGCAAGGTGAAGATTCACAGTACTGAAACTATAAATATTTTTGTTGTCCAGTTAATATACTGGAAGGTACTTCATAGTTGTTCATTCTTATATTTACAAATTGAAGACTAATTGACAGTAGTATTTTTTTCCGCTTTGAATATATTCATTGCATAACTTGATTACACATTTGTCAACTTTGGACTAATTATCTTTCTACAGCTAGGGCAGGGCATTGCATCTTCTGATCGTCTTTCTTACTAATAGGATTCTGTCTGCTTCAGCAGGCAGTAATTGAAGGCTTCATGTACAAGATTTAAAGAAAGGGTGGAGAAAAAAAAAGTTTTAGCTTCCATGGGCCATTGTCACTGTTTCTGGTAAGCAGTAGAACAGAAAAAGAAGAAAATTTAGCTTGACTAGAAAAATCAAAGAGGAAGAAGAGCACCCGCCAGGAGAGAATGTATGTTTTAGTGCTGTTGAATTATGCGTAACAAACCCTGCTCTGCTGTAAACAAATGTCCCGACAGTGATTGTTCAGGTGTAAATTTACTTTCTCCAATGTTGAATTTTAAAGAGCAGCTTTTGAGTGAGTTACTCTGTTGCTGTCTGTTCACTGGTGTGGAATTTTCATAACCTATAAAAATGCCTCTCCTGTATACTGTAGCTATCTTCTGTCTACAAATAGAGGGAAAATAACTGCTAGTCTGTAGTTAGGCTAGTCATCATTACAAAGTCATTGTTTGGCAAATGCTGTCACATTGTAGTATCTGACACTCTGTTTTCTCTTCGTATCAACTATAAATCAAATATTTTTGTGTGATAATCATTAACAAATCTTATTTTCGTGGAAAGTGACCAAGAATATGTGCTGGCTTTTTAACTCTTGAAAGACTGAATGACTTTCTAAAAATATACAGTACTTTATTGATGTTGATTTAGAATTTGATTCTTAATATATATTTTCTTACTTACTGACAGGGACTATTTCTATGTAAAAATAATCTATGAACCCCTTCTCCTTTTTTGCATGTCACATAGCCTCAGAATAGTTAACATTCTTTTTAAAGAAAAAAATAATTTAAAAAACTCAGAATATGCAAATGTAACTCACATTGTTATGCTTCTAATCTGTCTTGGTTTTTGTTTTTAAATGGGAAAAGTATTAACAGCTGCAAATCTTCCTGAATATTTTTAATGAAGTGAAATCAGTTTTAGAATTAATATTATCACAGAAAGAAAACTAGAAAATAACTGCAGTATAGCAGAAACAGCCATCTTGAAAGTATTAGTAAATACTTGGTTCTGTTTTCTGTATGGTATTCTCATTTACTGTCTTTCATATTCACTAATGCATCCTTTGTTGCAACAGAACCATGCTAATAATATAATGTCTTACGTTAAAAGTTGTCCATCGGACAACTTCTTTCTTTCGGACCTACAAACAACTAATTTACAAGCTAGACTTTAATCTACTATAGTGCAGTTTCCAAGGCTTATTTCAGTCTATGATTTCCGATTTCTGGTTTTAATATCTCTTTTCCAAATTTTGTGTGTGTGTGTGTGTGTGTGTGTGTGTGTGTGTTCAAATTCTAACCTTAAAAGCCATACCAACTTTCAGGAAAAAGTAAAAAATAATTACTGACCTTGCGGGGAGAATAAAAGTTTCTTACAATGTATAAATACCTACTATAGAGAGTGATTAATTTTTGCTGCTGAAAGATTTTTTTTTTTTAATGGCTTTCTGGTCTAAGTATTTAGTTGAGCACAACACATATTTTGGAGAATCTACATGGGCTTCTCATAAGGGTAAGTGTATAAAGGCAATAGCATGTACTTAGTAGAAAAAAACAGCTACAACCCAGATCATTCAATGACAGTATATTTAAGACATCTACATAATTAGCAGATCAGTTTTAATGATAGTGTCTTCTAACCAAAAGTCAACTGCTTTATCCTTTTGTATCTGTATTCAGTTTCAAAGGTCATATTTATTGTCTAACCCTCTTTAGAAACAAAACTATCTACCCTACTGTAAGGAACAGATTTAGATTTCTGAAGTTCAAAAACAGCAGTAAAACCCATTGTGTGGTTCTTCTTCTGTACACCCTTTTTTAATGACGAAATAAGTCATCCTGTTCTGTTACAATTCTTTTTTCACTAAGCGATTCCAGATCGGACACCATTGATACAAACCGATTAGCCACTGCTAGTTATGCATACTAACACTCTGTGTAAAATTATCCGAGTATCAGACCCTTTGCATCTTGCAAACCACATACACACTCACATTTTATTAATTTTGTGTGTTTTGTTCAGAGGTATGAAAAAGTGCTGTTGATCCTCATATGTGATTTTGCAAATCCACATGTAAAAATATCAGCACAAAACTCATCACTGATGTTTTGGGCCACCTTGGCTTTCACAGAACTGACTTTGTATCAGTTTCACATTTTAATAAAAGAGGGTAAAAACAAGCCTCGGGGCTATGAAACACAGCAGGAGTGCCAACTACCAACCTATTTATGTGCATGCTCAGACATAATCTGCTTCTGTGTTGTCCCAAGACGCAACTGTTAAGTAAATAAAGTGACTAATAAGACTATTGTTTCTATAATTATCCCCCTGTCAAAATCAACAAGAGAAATAGTGATCTTCTACATTGCAGTGCAAATAGATGAAATCATTGGTATAACTAGCTAAGTAGCCAATTTTTATAGTATTAGCGTTGTTTTAGAACCTCCTATTAAAGGGAGAGGTCTCTGAATGTATCTATAATCTGGACAAAAGAAATAGATTGACCTGTGATGGGTGACATTAGAGAAGTGCCCCATGTTTCCTTAATTAGTATAATGTGTTAGGAGATTTTGATATGCTTAGTTTAAAAAGAAAAAAGACAGAAATTACTTCTCATTTGAAGAGAACCTGCTTCCTGCTTAAGTGGCTAATATTTTAATTAAGTCTGGAGTGAAGTTTTTTTGAGTATCTCCTGATAAACTCCCCCCTTTATGTTGATGGTAATTAAACAGATCCCCAAGGGCTTGGGTAGGCGCTTTGCGAGGCCCATGCTAATTGTCAGACATGAGACACTGACCAGTTGGTTTGCTCTTGAATAGCCGACAGCGTGCTGTCAGCCCAGCAGTTTGATTTTTCTGTATTGTGAGCTGTTGTCAGGGCTAACTGGGTCCTATTGTGGCTGAAGATGTTGTGCAAATTGAGGCAGATGGCTCTGATTCAGACACGTGTCATTCAGAAAGAGGAGAGGAGATTGGCCCTGCAAAGTGGGGTCAGACTGGGTCACAGACCTGCTCTACACTTGTTAGTGTTTTCAAAAGCCCATGTGCAGCAACTTTGCTGTTGTCAAGTAACGGGGGGGGGGGTCGCGGGGTGTGTGTGTGGTGTTGGGGGGTAGGGAGAAAAAAAAAAGCATGGTGTGCTCCTTGTGGAAGATGGAAGACGAGGCTGTTGCCATCCTCTTCCTTCCTGTCTCTTGGGCCTGGCTGTGCATGCAGAATGAATTAACAGGATTGACAGAAGTTCATTGTGCCTAAAATGGCTTTTCAGTCAATTGTGGTGCTTAAAAGGCTAGTTTTGCTTTTAATTCCATGTAATTAGTGGGTTCTTCATGTCTTGGAATTTAGTAATGGTGCATTAGTCCTAACTTTTGTTTATCTGGGGGGGCACTGTATTTGTTTTGTAGGGTTTATTAATAATGATAAATTATATAGAAATACTGGCCACATTTTTGTGATTAAATATTCTGGAGATAAATTCACAGATGGAATGATTTGGTGTCTTGCTGTTACCATCATTCCAAATGATCGTGTTGGATGTTTACAGCTTTGAATATTTTAGTTTGAACTAATTCCCAAGATGGCAGGAGGATGCACTTCTCTGAAAGTACAACAATTTGGCTTCTTGGAAGTGTTCTACTACATTTAGCATAGTTGCATTTTCTCTGGGGCACCAAATAATGACAGTTATCCATGGAAAACTCCATACAGCTGAATTAAAGTTGCCAGTATGCACTAAACCAGTTCTTGACTATTGTAAATGAACTGAAGAATCAGAATTTACATAAAAATTGATTTAAATGGATTTTATTGTTTGCACTATTAAATACACAATTTTGCATGATACTTTTTTGTCCTTCTTAAATGCAAAAATATTTACACAATGCTGAACAAATTCTTTCTGAAGAATTTATGGAGTTTTTTATGGTTTATCCCCTGAAATGCATTAATGAAATTGGAGGCATTTTATTATATTTGAGCTCATTTAACTTTTGCAGAAAGAAATATTAGCAGTCTTTGACCTTAAGATCCTCAGTGATTTTTTTTCTATTTTTTATTTTTCATTCCTCCTCCAGGTTTGCAGCTAAGACTGTGCACAGTGGGTCACTGATGCTAGTCACAGTGGAGCTGAAGGAGAGCTCTACAGCACAGCTCATAATAAACACCGAGAAAACCGTGATTGGTTCTGTTCTGCTGCGGGAGCTGAAGCCTGTCCTGTCCCAGGGGTAACCTGCTTACATCTGGACTTCAGAATCTGGCACACAACAAAAGTGCCTGGCATCCACTACTGCTGCCTTTCATTTATAATAATAGCCCTTCCATCTGGCGGTGGGGGAAGAATACACTCTTGACATTCTTGTCTTCTGCTTTAGAATGCTAGTGTGTATCTATCATGTATGCAAGTCCTTTCCTTTTTTTTCTGCTTGCTAACCAAAGAACATATATTTTACTGTCAGTTATCTGTGCTTCTAAATATATTTCCCATTTGTTCTACCCTAGTCCTTCCCTCTCCCTTCCCCTGCTACCTTTCTTCCCCATCGGTTTTCCCCACTGTAGTGGACAAATACTAGATGATAAAGTTCAAGGGAAATCACACTGCTTAAAAAGTGAGTTAAAATGGCAGATCAGTTCCAGCAATGTATACAACTACTATGTGGTTCAGGGAAATTTTGTTGCAGAAGTGTAAAAATACAATAGGTACAGCAAAATGGTGTTTGCTTTCTGGAAATGCTTGTAAACCTGAACTCATGTATTAAGAGCATTGTTCCCTCCTACTGCCATTTTCTCAAATAAATCTGTTAAGATGCCAATAAAGTAGCATTATGAACAGAGGCTCCCTCTTTCTTGTTTTGGTAGAGAACTGGTAATGATGATCGCCGGTATTGTATATAACGGGTTAATTAAATACTAACAAGGTTGGACACTACATATGCATTGGCAAACTGTTCTTGTGAAAGTAGCCAGTGTTTGTGCTCCTATTGTAATTTTCTGCTATGCGGTTACATTTTTGTTAATAAACAAAGACAGTAACTGCCTATTTTCAAATTAGCCCATTCATAAAATACTGATTGAATTATTAGAAATCAGTATTATATGAAATCACAGAATCATAGAATCATTAAAGTTGGAAAAGACCTCTAAGATCATCAAGTCCAACCGATAAAATACTGATTATTTGACTATTGTGAGAAATACTGTCATCTAGCTTAATAACTTATTCAGATCTTTGCTTCAAATTTCTATTATAAACAAAGATTAAAATGTCTCCTACCTGTGCATAAACCAGGGCTTGAAGCAAAAAGAAATTCTTGACCGTATCTACTGAACAAGGACTGAGAAGACCAACAGCCATGCAACTTTTGTTGCACCCAGTTTTCTGCCTGTAGCCTGGGTATCACTGAATTTGACCATCCCTTCATGTTCTGGTTACATGGTGGGATTGAAGATGCTGACCTTTGCCATTTCATATCAGTTCTCCTCACTTCCAACATGGCTTTTCCTAGTAGCTCATGGCTCTGTTACAGATGTTTTCATGCGATAGAGAAGTTATTTGGATAACTGTACCCTTGCTCTGTCACCAGGACCCTTGCCTGGTCCTTTGATTCTGACTAAGTGGTGCTGTTTTGGTTTAGCTTTCTGGATGATAGGAAATACCACTTCATCAGAAATGTCGCATTACTGCACACTGGAAAATTCTTCAAAACTTTCTGCTAAAATGTGGTAGAACTAGAAGGTAGCTCCAACATGTAGCACAGTCTATTGGCAAATTCTAAAGAGGGTTTGGGTTTTTTAGATGTTTAAGTTGCACTTCTGTAAGATATGTAGTTCTAAGTTTCACTAGCACACAAAATATGCTGGTACGTCTCAGACAAAGAAACAAGAATCTTCTGCCCTCAACAGAAATGTCGTGTTTTTAATCAACATTTATATTATTTCCTGAAGTTCTAATTCTGCAATAAGTTTTTTTTTTAATTACATTTTTCAAGTTTGATGTAAAAGGTATTAAAACAGATGAAAAACTATTCACCATAGAAAATACCATCATCTCAGAGAAAATGCAGATTGGTCTAGATGGTATTTTATATTAAGACTCGGTAAGAAGGTGGTGAGGGAAAGATGCCGAACCCCACTTCCTCAGAAAAGACTGAACTGCAAAACCTTTGGCCGTGTTTGTAAGGGAGAAAACAAACAAGAATTATTTCTTGTGCCACAGTGTAAATTAAAGGAAAGCATATTAGTGCTATGTAAATCACACACATTGCTGAGTAATTTCTGCCTCCCTAGAGTACTTTATACACTTCAATAGTGAAGTCCAGAAACACATGTAGTAAGGATATTTGGGGTGTTTCTGGTATTAATTTACATTTTTCAACACTTTGTGACTTGGTCTACTGGTTCAATAACTCTTGATACAGGTATCTGGGCTGACTGTGATTTGAAAATTTATGCTGCCTTCCCCAAATAGTAATGTGGGGAGAAACTTTCTTTAAAGACAGATACTTAAATAGTAAAATATCTCTGCAAGCAATAAAGCTCCACTCTTCGGGAACCTAAACATGAGCACATGTACCTGTCTTAAATTAATAGTGGAAGTTGCACTCAGTCATAATTCAGCCAGTTAGCAGTGGTTATCAATAGTTTCTTGGTTTTGCTATATATAATTTTTATTCACTTTCTTCTATACTTTTCATCATTTATAGAGGCATATTAAAGGTTATTAGGGTATGAAGTAGATGACTAGTCTAAATTGCAATCTAGAATTCACTTCAATGATCTGCTTGTACCAGGTAGCAGCAGCTCCTACCTCTATGGGCAGGCTTTTCAGTCAGGAGCTGCACACTGAGAATCACCTGTCTTTGGCAAGAATCTAGACCTGGGCAGCCTTAGAACACACCCGCATGTGCGACCTGGGACACGGGAGCAAGGGTGAACCGTAGTATTGCAGGATTGGTGAAGTGGGTTTTGCGAAGAGGGTTAGTGAATTGCACTGAGGCCTAGTTTAGGGAGCGGGAACTGAGGGTTAGTTTATGAAGCATTCAAATGCAATGGAACTCACAGAAGTGTAGGAAAACCAATAACAGCTACAAACTGAAATATATTATCATAAATGGCAAAATCGGGTATGACTTTGTTAACTGTTTAATTCACTCATGCCCAAGGTAAGTAAAACTCAAAGAGACTCCAAGATTATTGTGAGCTAGTCCAAGCTTTGAAACTGATGCTGGTAATTATGGATTGAAGAATTATGCAGCAAGAGAAAACATATGAGAACGTTTCTGCATAGTTTCTTCATAGAGATTGACATTTTACCTCTTCTTTGCTTCCTGGTTGTTTACACACACGCACATATTCCCCCCTGTGAAGAGGAAGGGGATTTTTCTTCTCTTTTTTTTTTTTTTTTTTTAAATAATTGGATTTTCAGATTCAGTTGTTCCAAAACAACTCAAACCATTTGGAAAGAATAGGATATGTGGAAGAGTTGTTATGTTACAATGGACAGCAGAATATAAACATAGACTTGATGCATGACAGTCAACATAATTTTTTTTCTCTTATTTCACATTTTATGATATTGTATAAAAGGATGATATATTTTTTCCTGTATACCCTGTTTTATGTTTTAATTCTAGTAACTAATTTCCAAAGAAAAATAGCAGAAATAGAAATGGGTCTACAGCTAGGAACAAAATAATGGACGATATAAATAGAATATCATGTGAAAGGAGAGTGGAAATAATGAAAGTGTTTTTAAAGCAAGGACATGATATAGTATGTGAAATAATGAATGGCATAGGAAAAATAAATTAGGCTTTCCTGATGATCTTTTTTACTAACTCAGGAACCAGGTGGCATTCTGTAGTATTTCTAAAGCAATATATGTAAACTGGAGGAAGGAATTAACTTTTTTTCCATGTTTTTAAACACAGCATATATTTAAGCTATGGTCATCTGCTGTCACAAGATAATATGATACTTACTAAAAGTGGAACAAAACTGGAAACATACATTAGCAAAGGAATATACAGATATGTATTGGATAGGATTCGAAAAATGTAAGGGTTCTAAATCATCTTGATCTGAGGCTTAGGTTAATTACTGATATTTGGTGATAGGATGAAATGCTTTTGCGCACTTTGTTTTGCAAAGCTCCATTACCATAGTTATTCTTTTTTTTAAAAAATATTCGATTACTGAACTGTCTAGTTTTGCATACAGTGTCTTGCTTGAAATATGCTTGAATTAATTTTAACTTAGCACTTAAATGCCCTAACAAGGTTTCTGGTATGCAATATACAGGCAAGTTGAATCCTCCCTAAGGCCTCACCTGACTTGAAGTGTGAAAGCATATGAAACAAGCAAATGAGGATTGGACTCTATTCCCTTCATTTTCTGTCAGTTTGTCTTCCTCCCCTTCCTCATTTTTGTTTGTTTTATTGTAAAGTGCGTGTTTTTATAACACTTATGTGTTACATTAAATGTTTAGTGGTGCAGACACCAGGCTTTGCTGTGTTTGCATAGTGTGGTTTCATTGCTGATAGGAGCCTTTGTGCACAACCCTGACAAAAGCAATGCTTCTGTTCAGGTTATTTTCCTCTTATCTGGTATACTTGTGCTTTATGTAGCACAGTCCAGTGAACCTGTTTGGAAGAGAAAGGGATGGTGAACACCACTGCATTTCCAGTCCCACAGCTAACTGGTTTTGCTTTAGAAGGTACAAGGTGAACTTCTTTTCAGTGGCTGGTGACTCTGAGCCCATGCTGTGACCGTTCTGCCCCAAATCCTGATCCACTTAAATCTCTCTGTACATTCTGGTGCACGTATACATATGTTTACAAATAGTGTTATTCTAAACTCCTTTTTCCCGTTGTGCATGTAGGAGAGAGAGGGCAAAATTGAGTTTTGTTGGCTTCTACCATTGCTTTTCCAGTCCTCTCCACATGCTAGCTTACTCTCACCCTGCTTCTGGTGACTTGCCTGCTCCTTTGCCTTCCTTCCCAGGCATGGCTTTCGGGGGAGAGGGGAGAGGACAGCAACTCTGCCCTTAGCACCATCTAATGGAGTGTGGATGTTGTGAGTCACGACTGACATCTCCACACCTCCCTCTGGCTCAACCCAGATCTAGTTTTTCTCCTTGATGTGAAGGATTTTGACTAAGCCTTGCAAAAACAGCTGACAAGTCACACTGCTCCTCAAGAAAGAGCAAGAGCTGTTGGTGTGCTTGGGTCCTTCTCACCCTCTTGCCCTGTAAAAATGCTGGTGGACTCTGGATAGGCAGTAGAAATGTGGTGAAAGGCCTCTTGTGCCAGCCATGACTGACAGCCATTCAGCCACTAGCCATGGCAAATGTCAAGAGGGTGAGGGAGATGGCTGGTAAAAGTGAGGGAGCACCCTGGTGCTTCCAGCTGCCCCGCAGAGCTTCAGACTTGTCTTGGACCATGGGACACCCACCAGCTCAGGCTCACAGTGGCACCCTGAGTCCAGCAGCTGGAGCAGAGCAGCCAAGGGAGGTGCAGGGAGGGCAGGAGCCTTGGGAGAGGCAGTGTCAGCTCTTCTCATTCTGTGACACATCACATTTAACCAAAATAGCTGCGCCTTGTCCCCTCCAAGCACCACCAGAAGCCACAAGCTGTCCATGTTCACAGGGCTTTGGAGGCCTGGGCAGCCAGGGAGGCTGGCAGGTAGTGGTAGCTATAGGTGGCCCCCAAGCTGAGGCCTGGTTGCTGCTGCTTCACAGGGCAGGTAGAGTGTCCATTGCCCACCCTGCAGCTGCTGAGGCATGCACGGCCTGGCCGGGGTGCCAGAGAGGCCCCCAGGTGCCAGCAGCCTGCCTGGGTGAAGGAGGAAGGAGAGGCAGCAAGCCCCCTTTCCTTGTGCTGCAGAGGTGGGAGTTGCATGAGACACTGGCCTCCAGAAAGGGCTCTGGCTTTAAGGGAGATTTGTAATTAAATCCCAAGCGGAAGGGAGGTGTGGGCTGAGCAGCCTACTGCCATACCCAGGAGACTTTGCCTGGGTGTGAGGCTCTGTCATGACAGCCTCCACTCCTGGCAGCCCTGCACAGACCCGTGTGAGTGTGCACAGGGCTGTAATTTCGAAAGGGGCAGCTGGCTCTGCCCTGCAGCACTGCAGACCCCCCCAGTCTTCTCCTAAATGGTGCCTTAAAGCTTGTACCTAAGGTGCCTTGCTGCAGGGGACACTTCCCTCTCTTTGCATATGGTGTTTCACACTCAGAATACAGATCCCACAGTATTTATTAATTCCTATCATTTTCATTTTGGCTTGCCCTGATTTTGTATATTTGTGTGAGGATGTTTAGACATTTAGTTGCACTCTGCCCATGCACCAGCAGTGCACAGAGTACCAGCACTTGCTGAATCCTGTTTGGAAAATAAATGGTATTGCATGTGACTCTAAAACATTGGTCATCTGGGAGGTAGCAGAGATTAAAGAATTACCAATTCAGCTATTTTTAGACTGTTTTTCCCAATTCTGGCAAAAAGCAGGTATCCATCCCACTTGGTACCATTGATTCCTCCCTCAGCTGTCTTAAAATACTTGATCAATGCTCTAAAGAAAACCAGCAGGATGATTTGGGTTTAAAGACCTCATAACCTTTTCTGTGAGGCTGCAGTGTTTTTGGTGGGATCTGAGGTTGGTTTTAGTGATCAGATCATTTCACTGCCAGAACTTGGAGCACAACCCTCCAGACATTTAGATTCGGCACAGCTAAGAGGTAGTACACCCTGGCGAAACAGAGAGGAGGCTCTTCTGTTCCTCTTGCCCTTACCATCTCAGCACCACACCAGAACAGCACCAAAGTGGTTTCTTTTATCAGAAAAATAAAAAAGGCACCTCTTTGACACTGGGTGCAAAAGAAAGTGTTCTGCTGCAGCTGGATCTGCGGGCCTCTGCCAATGCCTGGGTTTGGGCAAAGTTAGTCAGTTTCATGTAATTGAAAGTCATTCTGATTTCTGCACTGTAGTGTAATTGCTTAAAAAAACATGTTATTTGATGATTAAGATTCTGGAGTGAATTGTGTTCTTTAGGGTTCTTGCACTGTTTCTCCATCAGGGACTTGGTTTCAGTGGTGTGCAGCTGCTGGAGTTGATTTACAGTGCTGCGGCTGTGGCTAGTCATAAATAAATCCTCTTATATAGTTGTTATGAACACCTGTTAGATCATCTGTCAGCAAAGCGCTGTTCACATTTATCATGGTGCGGTAGTTATTTTACCTCAATCCATTTCCAACTGACTCGGCCTCCATCACTGGATTACTATTACCACACCATAATCGCTCGTTTCCACTCCATGTTACAACTTGCAGATAAAAGATTTCACTACTTGGCCAAATTTCATAAATAAAGGAGCAGTTCAGTGCAGTAAAAGTTTATTTTTGTCATCATTTGTCACCCCATTATTCTATAAATCAAATGGAATAGCGCTATTGCTAGCTCAGGCGTTGCTGTCAGCCCCAGGCATGGAAATGGTCCGTTTCTTCTTTTTAGATGAGATGACATGTCTTTCAGACTTAACTGGCTTATGGCTTTGTTTCACCCATTTTATTTTATCACCCCTTCAGAAAAATCCTTGGGGACCAGAGAGACTAAAGGAGTAAAATGGAATCAGAAAACACAGTAAAACATGCTGCTTTGGCTGTGTTATGTACATTTCCCTCCCCCGCAATCATTCATTTACAAACTCCTCTGCAAAATAATGGAACTAGATATAAACAACCTCTCAATGCATTCTCTGGCTTTGCGCAGATTTTATCGCTCATGTCAAAACCCTGGGACTGAAGGGGCTCCAGAGAGGGTGCTTCAAAGTCCTGCTAATATGTCTGCTCCAAAATGGACTTCCCACCTGCACAGGGGTACGTTGTGGGGTTGTGCTTTTGTTTTGAAGGTCTGCACTGATGGCTTGCATTTCGGGCTCTGAACAGTCTAGTAACGCCATGATGCATCGTGCTATGCAGCTTCACAACCAAAACCCTCAGGATATTGCCCCGCACCTTCCCAGGCACAGCCTTCACAGAAATATTGTTTGCTTTTTGGTTTTTCAATAATTTTTTAACTCTTGGTATAAAATCTCTCCCTGGGACATGCTTTTATTTTTTTGGCCCCATGTCTGTACAGTCACTTGGGGTTTGCTTGATTTACTGAGAAGTTAGGAGACGGATCTCAGATTAAATTTTGAAGAACACAATATTCTTTGGTTTAAAAAGAGCCCGATAGGATGATGACAAAGAGATGGGGTAATAGAAAAGGGTTTATAGTTGATATTATACTTCTGAGTTGGTTCTAATTCAAGTTACATTCTTCATAGTCATTATGTAGCCCATAAATTCAATAAAGTGTTTTACTATTACTATAAAAATGACAGGAGGGGGGTTTTATGTTGTAAGTTTCGTTAGTTGCTCTTCCTGTTTTATGTTGAAGTTCTAAGGCCGTTATGTCATTAAACTCCTTGGAGTCTGAAGGGCTCAGGCCCCTCTGTTCCTCATTGCTGATGCGGCACCTGCTGTGGGGCAAATATCTGGGTGGTAGGTCTCTGTCACTGTCACCTTCCTTTTCAGTGACTTCAATTCCATTTTGGCTTTGTTTTTCATTCAGAAAACCAGGTACCTGCCTTTGTGAGGAGGCAAGGGGAGTTTCAGGGTGGCTTTGGCCCCAGTTTGGGTTCTGAGCTCTGGACGTCAGTTCTCACCTGTGGCTGAGCTACTCGTGCATGAAAATAGCTAAACCTTCTTATTGCAGTGGGTCTTGGGTGGCTGTGGGAAGAGCACGCTGCCAAAGAGGAATGCTATACTATGGAAGTAAAATGCCTTTGGAGAGTTCACCCTCCCCTTTGCCTTCCCAGAAAGACTTGCTGTGACTTTTCTCCAGCCACCTTTGTTGTAAAATTATGAGCTTGTCTTGGTTTGAGCATCTTGTTCAGTTTGGCCATGGGCAAATGCTTGCAAACACAATCTTGTGCATTTGCTGGGAAGGTCTGTAAAGTAAAATCCAGGGGAGTTTTGCTTTGTTTTTTGAGAGGGGGCGGGGGAGGATTTTTTAAAAAACGCTATATAATTTCTGCTATTTCTGCTTCATTAGAGGAAAGAAGCATCAAATATCTGACCCTGGAGCCTTTGCTATCTCCAGATGTTTGCTTTGCACACAAATAATCTGCATGAAAACAGCAACTGCTAATTCAGTGGCCAAAGTGCACCAGGACCCTAATCTAAAACCTCCCAATCCATCCAGCTGTCTGGCATTTGCTATTATAGGGCACCAACAGAGAAATGAGGCTGTGGCTTTATCACTGCACCCTGGGTGACAACTTGATTTTCTGCTTTCACCGCAGGCAGCAGCAGCCCAACATGATGGGGCTGTTAATTTGTGCATTTCATGGTGTCTGTCAGGGGGCCGGGAGAGGAGGGTTTCAGGGGAAGGGAATGGAGCATGTCCCAGCCTCGGAAGCACCTGTCTGCATTGACGGCACAGAGCACTTCTTATTAGCGTGCAGGTCTCTAAACGCAGCCCCAGGATGACAGCCTGGCATTCCCAGCACCCACACAGTGTGACAGGCGCAGGCAGCCGGTCCCATTGTTTGCCCTTGATGAGCATGTCATTAATGGAAATGGAAGAAAGTGAGGGCCACATCAGTATTCAAATAGCCTCCATCCTCTCTGCCATTCAACCGCCTGGCTCAGGCGGCTGCAGATTTCCTTCTGCAGCTCCACTTACACATTTTCACAGATTTATTCCCATTGCATACAAATCCCCTCCATGTGGCTCTGGCCCCATGCATCCCCCTCCCCTCACATGCACAAACATGTTCTTCAGCAGTAGGGGTTCTCCCCTTCCTCCCTGTTTTGTGAATTGCTAAGGTATCATTAGCAAATACTTGCTATTTGCAACCCAGGAAATGGAAGGTGCTATTATTTAAACTTGAAGCATCAAGGAAGGGCCTGATGCATTGTTTGTAGTATTCTCATTTGCTTCCAAGCAACTATCGATGCTTGTCTGGGTGACCTGTTTCTTTATAATAGACTGCAATATATTTGTTTTGGAACATTTCACCTGGTAGGTAAGGAGTAAGAGGATTGCAGGCAGAAGGGGAAATAACTAAAAAATCTATATTCCTCCTTAATGACAGTCTCACTGGAAACATCAGTAAAGTCACGCTGTTCTTCCTCAAAACCCTCTTTCAAAATTGTCTGCCTTGACAATAGCTGGACCATGGATACCTGGAGACAAATACTCATCTTGCTGGGCTACATGATCTTAGGCTGTTTGTACCCCCCGATCTCACATTTGCAGTGTGAGCTCTTTGGGGATGAGTGGTTTGTTGGCCTTCTGTATTTTTATGGCGTGGATGATGGCAGGATGTGGCTTGACGATTAGTGCTCCTGAGCCCTCCAGCAAAGCAAGTAACAAAAAACAACTATCATAATTCAGCTGGTATGAAGAATGTGCCTTGAGCACACTGGCATCTGGCCAGATCTTAAATGTATGTTTCTGTGCTTTAGTTTTGTGTTAGTCTGTTTTTGTAATAATATAATTAGTGCTCACAGGGGAGGCTATTGACACTACCACCAGGATCAGTTTGCTCTTTGCAGTATTTCCAAATCGTTCTTGTTACAGATCCAACTTGCAGGTCGGACATGGTACCCATTGCCTTTTGTCTGCTCCTGTCCTCTCCAGCCAGTGATTTAGCTTCAGATCTGAAGCTCTCACCACTGATAAAGGCTGGAGCCAACAATGAATGAACACTGCTGGGTGATTTCCAAACCTTGTTACATTTTGTAGCCCTCTAACCCCAAGTGGCATGGGAGAAAGCAAGCCCAGCGATTTTCCGTTGGTCAGTTCCCAACCAGATTCACAGGACTAAATAGCAGAAGCAGAGTCGTTGCAATACGTTTTGCTAAGGAAAACCATGGCCAAACCACTGTCCCTTCTCACACTTCTTCCAGCCACTGCTCTGAACTTAAAAATCCTCCTGTGCCCTAATAGGCACTTTTCTTTCACTAGGACTGCCCCAGCACTCTGTTTCCTGCAGCTTGGCCTCCTGGCATCAGCGCAGCAATGATGTCCATCTGGTTTTGGCTATGATCAATGAGAGCAGGATGGTGAAATGGTTGGGTTCACGCCTAGGTGCCAAAGGTGCGTCCCAGCTCTATGACCGACGTGAACGTGGGTGCATCCTCTTGCCTCAGGTCCTTCTGCTTCCTCTGCTCGTCTTTCTTTTGCTGACTGATTTGGACTATAGAGTATAAGGCAGGATCATGCCTTTCCATGGGTGCGTACAGTACTTTGTGCAATAGCGCTCTGATTTCAGTGGAGCCTCTAGGTGTTGCTGTAATATAAATAATAATTGTCTTTGGGGATTAATTCAAAGAGGTCAGCTGAAGATGAGTAAGACCAAAAGAAGAAACCCATGAGTTATTTCTCATGTTTAGAATTACTAATAATTTCTGCATAGTTTAACAATTCAACAGATTGCAGAAACTGCATTTTATCAGGCTGCCTTCAGCTCAAATTGAAAAAAAAAAAAAAGCCCTTTCCATTGTTTAGTTGCTTTAAGGCAAGAAACCAAAGGCTGGTCTTCCTTCACCACAAACAAATCTAGAAATCGCTGTAAGGACATGCTGATAACTTTAATATTAAAGCCAACTGTGGTATTATGGCAAGTCAAGTACCCTCTCTCTGAGTCACAGGCACAGCCAACATCCAAACTAAAATAGGGGGCAAGCAGCTCACCTAGAAAAAACCAGAAAATTTTCAAAACCAAGGTATGGAAACATTGTGTTCTAGAAACCAAAATGTCACTGTCTTCAATATCATAGTAATAGTATTTTATGCGGCAACCAACCTGCAACAGCTTCTTGCACAATGTACCTACCAGGGACAACTGAGGTAAATTAAGAAAAATAGTAAATCCTAATCTGGAGGGACTGGCTGCTGTTCTGCTTTTAAAACTAAGCCCCCATCCTTTTAAAAGTAATTTAGGAGATGTGACAGGTACATACCTAACATGACATCAGGAGGAAGAACTGACAAATGGAGAACAGCCATTTATGTAGAAAAAGTTTATGGGGTACATTTTCAGAAGCGATGAGTAATTTTAAATGCATCACATGTCACTGGAGACTACACACAGCACCTGATTTCTCAGTTCAATTCATAGCCCTCTGAGAAGCAAATCCCTAGGCCATCTTCAGTTGAACACCTTGAAAGCTGAGACAAATGGGAAGCCTGCATCCATCTGTACCCAAAGGCTTGCAGGTAGGGAAAGTCATCTCACTGCAAGCTTGGTCAGGAATGTCATTGTCTCAAGCAGACTTTATCTGCTTGAGGTGAGATCGTGGCAGCTCCATTTGTATCACCTTGACTTGCCACAGAGCCGTCCATATTGTGCTTTACTGTTTATCCCTCATACGAATTCAGTGGAAATGAGATGATGTCAATAATTTATTTTCTTTGAAGTTGAACCAGTCAAGGGTAGATTTTCTCTTTGGCTATGCAATTTAGAGATTTAGTGGATGACAGCCAAAGAACAGTTCCGGATTTATCACCTAGTGAGCAGATCTGACTGCATGCACATACATACAAGTGCACGTACAACAGTGCACCATGAGCAAGAGGACAGTTTCACAGTCAACATGCAGTATTTTAACTTACCAGGCTTGTATGCTCTACTCTCCAGGGAAGATATCACTTTCCCTGTATATAAGGTATCACAAAGGTCCAGCTTTGTGATACAGAGATTATACCATTCCTACATGGAGGATAGTGTAAAAGACTGTAGGTAACATGCACACAGTAGTTGCAATACCTACAAGACCCTTGGGAAGATGAAGGTATAGCTTGTTCCCCATGCCTGTGGTGGATAGGAAGTAAAGTAGCAAGGCTCAGTTTAGGCACAGGAAATCTATCTGACGCTAGGAACACAGAGCAGGCTGGCTGGAGAGGTGGTGGAGGCTCCAGAACTAGATAACGTTACAGGTTATACAAATAATCTGTCAGGAATGACATAGAGTACAGTTGATCCAGGTTTATGACACAGATGAGATCATTTCCAGTCCTTTTCTTTTTTTCCCTGTGAATGTGTAAGGAATATTTAAAATCCAGTTGGCTTTTCATCCTACATATTCCTTCCTTTAGTTTATGTACTTCGACAACGTCACTAGGGAACAAAAAAATTTTTGCTCAGTTGCTTTCTATTTTGCTCTTTCCCATGCTTCACATGCTTCTGGCCAAGTTTCTGCCTTTCTTTTAATTTGGTCTGTGAAGTGGTCAAATACACAATTACGAAGTTGTGGGGTTCCATAGATTTTGAATTAAGATTACCTACTTTCCTATACTCAGATGGTTGCTACTAAGTGGTAGCCACCAGTTTCTGATTTTTATGCCATTAAGTGCTGTTGGCTCCTGCCTTTTCAGAGGAATAAAGCAATTCTGTGGTAGACCTCTATTGCATAAATACCTGCATGTTTTGCTGGCCACAATTATATGCTTCTCAGGAGCTGTAAAAGCTTTGTAATGAACAAGCTAGCAGTAGCATAGCACAATCTCGACAACTAATTTTCCCAATGCATGTATATTTCACTGTTGCTACATTCCATCATATCTTTCTTGACCACATCTCTGTGCTACCTTCCTTTGTCAGGGCCCTATTGGCAAAGCAGTTCTTTATAGCTTGGCACCCACTTCGATTGCTTCAAATTTTCTGTGCATCTTTCCTTTCAAAAAGTTGCAGTTTGTTTTCTAAGCACTGGATTTGGTGTGTTTGAAGGAAATGATAAGTAAAAACCTGTTCTTTTTAAAATCAGGCAGACACTATCATTTATGTTGGCTTTTTTAAAGCCAGCCGTGCAGAAACATTTGGGCTGAATTTCCAGTGTCCCTTTAACGTTGTTTTTTTATTGCATATTTCCTGCAAGCCTTCATGTTTGCCTTCAATTTGCATAATGTCTGGAGCACATTCATCCATCTTCTCTTACCATATTTTCCTTCTGGAGTTCTAACAGCTGTAAGCAGAGTTTTCGAGGAAGTCTCAGTTCATTGCTCAGCTTCTGAAGGCGAGTCCTCTGACTGAGTTGCAGAGCAGAAGGGAAAGAGAAAAGCTGTTGCCAGCGGAATGCTTCCAGCAGCCTTCTCACTGGAAATGTGGTGCTTCCCTATATCTGAATGTAAAAACCCTGTGAGCACCAGTGCAGCTGGTAGGATGCTGCGGTATCTGGATTCACCTCCTAAGGGGAAGACGCAGTTGTATTATTGAAAATATGCCCTTTCTTTTTCTGTATGCACTTCGAAGTGAAAGTTGCTGTATGGTGCTTCCCATTTGATTCTTCATTTGAGCTGCAGTTAGTTAGTGGCTTTATGTGGTCGGCTGACCTGGCCTGGACACCAGGTGCCCACCAAGTAACTCTATTACTCCTGTCCTCATCTGAACAGGCAAGAGAAAATACAAAAAAAGGCTCATGGGTCAAGATACCACTCACCAGTTACCACCACGGACAAAACAGACTCAACTTGGGGAAAATTAATTTAATTTATTACCAGTCAAGCAGAGTAGGATCATGAGAAATAAAACAAAATCTTAAAAATACCTTCCCCCCCACCCATCCCTTATTTCCAGGCTCAAGTTCAGTCCTGGTTTTCTCTACCTTCTCCCCCTAAGCAGCGCAGGGGAGCGGGGAATGGGGGCTGTGGTCAGTTCAACTGACCACATTGTCTCTGGTGCTCCTGCCTCCTCACTCTCTTTCCCTGCTCCAGCATGGGATTCCTCCCACGGGAGACAGTCTTCCATGAACTTCTCCAACGTGCATTCTTCCCATGGGCTGCAGTTCCTCACAACCTGCTCCAGCGTGGGTCCTTTCCATAGGGTGCACTCTTTCAGGAACAGACTGCTCCAGTGTGGCTCCCCCACAGGGGCTGCAGGTCCTGCCAGGAGCTGCTCCAGCATGGGGTCTTGATGGGGTCACAGCCTCCTTTGGGTGCATCCGCATGCGCCAACATGGGGCCCCACATGGGCTGCAGGTGGATATTTGCTACACAGTTAACCTCCATGGGCTCCAGGGGAATCTCTGCTCCAGTGCCTGGAGCACCTCCTCCCCCTCCTTCTTCACTGACCTTGGGGTCTGCAGGGTTTGTTCCTCTCACATATTCTTTCTACTGTCTTTGGCTGCTGCTGTGCAGGAGTTTTTTTTCCCCTTCTTAAATCTGTTATCCCAGAGGTACTACCGCTGTTGCTGATGGTCTCAGCCCTGGCCCAGCAGCGGGTCCCTCTTGGGGCCAGCTGGTGTTGACTCTATCAGACATTGGAGAAACTTCTGGCATCTTCTCACAGAAGCCACCCCTGTAGTACCCTGCTGCCAGAAGCTTGCTCTGTAAACCCAATACAGTTTGGCTGACAAGCTCTTTCTTTTTCTCATGCAGCTGCACATCCCCTGTAGATCATATGTTTTCTTTGCTCTCTTCCATATGAAATAACTGTTATTTTGATTGCATTCATGCTAGTGCAGGTATGTGAGAGCGAAACAGACCAAGGTACTATTGTGATGGCAGAGTACCCAAACATGGCAAAGAAAACAGGCAGCTCTAGGACCAATGGCTCAAAAGTGTGAGAAAAATGATCAAGTGTGAGAAAAGGTCAGTGGTCACTAAACAAATCTAAATCAGAAATTAAATGCCTTCACTGCCTTTATTTTTTAAAGGTAAAAATGTATGTTATTTAGATCTCTGTAGTGTATTTACAGCCCTCTGCGTTTCTCATATGGCAGAGCCCTAGCTGTGGGAAGCAAGGTTTCTCCATTTGTATTTATACCCAGTATGTTAAGTGTACTTGACATAGTTGACTATACAAATATATTTTAGTTTTTGATAGTGATTTTGTGGAATTTGATATAAAAATTATCATGCCTTATGCATGTGATACAGGGTCCTTTTACATTATACAGGCATCTCACAGACAGTAGAGTTTGTGTCCTGAACTGTGTGTAGAGTATACAGGCGGGGGGAAGCGTGGTGGGGTTTTTTCCTCATGTGTATGAAAGATCAGTTCCACAAGACGGTGGAGATCCTTTTTTATGGACACACATATCTCATGGCAGATGAGTCCAGAGAGCTGCTTTGGGACTGGGAAAGCTTTGACCCACTCACCACTTCGATGTATAATTTTTGGAGCTGCTTTGCTGTTCAATTCTTATAAAAAAAAAAAAAACAAAAAAATCCCCACACACAGATTTAATATTGTCTTGTCATGGGAAGGACTATTCTTCTCTAAGCCCACCAGGGGAGGTTGCTCTTGTTATGCTGCAGGTGATTTGGTATGACTTTCTGTCTCAAATCATTGACAGCTTTGAATGTTTTATGAATAAGTGAGCCACAATTTTGGCATATTTCTGCTGGGGTTTTTTCATTATTTAAACACTAAAGGCAAGTGAAAACATCTTCTTTTATTTAAGAAAAGTCCTCATTTGAATGCAAACTAAACATACTGTTTCTTTCAGATCATATATGTAATATCGCACTCCTCATTGTATTGTTTTTGTTTCACTGACTGTTTTCTGTAGTCTAGTATTCTGACTGTATGCCCTGATATTTATTTTTAATGAGATGCACTTCTGTTCTTTCACTGCTTACTAACACTTTAATTTGAGAAGCAGTTTTCACTAGCCCTGCAAATATCCAATGTTCTTTGCAAAGTCAAGCCCATTTCCTGCAATAACCTTGCTTTGACCTGTTATCAGTTATATCACAAATTATTCAGTCTCTAATTGGTTCATCTTTTAACTACAAATTCACATGACTTAGCTTTATTACATAGCTCCGTGACAAGCTTGTGTGGATCAAAGTAGTCTCCCATTTTTAAGGAACTTTCTGTAGCAGCTTGCAACTCCCTTTGTTCTACTGCTTGAATATATTCTTGTCATTATTAAAACTAGTTTTTTAGACATACCTCTGTCATTCCTGAAGCTCTCAGTTGTGTTTTAGGCCTCATCATCTGGAACATGGTTCAAAACCTGACAAGTTTTTAGCATGGAGGGCATGAGGTATAGCAGTATGGAGGATTTTCCCCTCTTCAGTTACTGCACTCTGTTTTCTTGGAAAACCTGAAGATGCTGTAGCTTCTTATTCCTTTTAGCCAGATCCTAACCAAACAGAGGGATGAAGTTTGCTTGGTATCTACCAAAAATATAATTTAATCCTGTAACAAGTAACCAGCATGCAATGTGCAAAGGAGTAGTAAAAGGCTAGTTGCTGTCTCTCTGACCCTTGCACTTTTAACATGAGACAAGGGCTCACCACCTGTTTTTGATGAGAAATTAACATCTAAACCAGACAAAAGCTCTGCAGAGGAGGACTTTCAAGACAGTTCATAACCTAGGCCAGTACTTGAACATAACCATTTGCAGCAAATGTACTTTGGAGCTGGACAGCCACAGAAAATTTTTTCTAATTAAAATAAACAAAAAGAGGATTTGTTATCTTTTCCCATGCAGAACATTATATTTTCTGCCCTGCTAATGATTTGCGTGTTGATAAGCTTCCTACCCTTTATTCAGATGCATGGCTAGGTCTCTAGTTGCTGCTCAGGATGCATCACAAAAAGAGAGAAAGAGTCTTTTCCTTGATGCAGCCACCACCTAAAACAATGCTTGAAGGAGAAAAGCTATTCAGTCAGCCCAAGCATCCATTCATATTGCTTAGGGCTTGTTGTGCTGCAGTCTCTCATCTCTCCATTAATTAATGGTGAAAATACATATAACTAGGAAAACAGCAAACGTAAGCAGGGAATTAATTTATTTTTCATAAATAGGGAATGCCTCATCAGTAGAAAAGCAAAGGCTTGAAGTGTCTCTTCATGTTCCAATTTTTGTTCTGAAGCTGCCTGTTTGGTTGCCTTCTCATCTCTTCTATTTAAACCAAACAACAATCAATTTATTATGACGTTAGAAAAAATATTGTGGCTAAGGGAGAAAGTACTTTTGAGAGAGATTCAAGTTCAGCAGCTGGAAATGAGGAGGAAAATATTGGGACTACACCAGCCTAATTGATTTTGTTATAGAACAAAATTAGCTGAAGTCAAAGAGCAGTAAAATGCACTCACCTTTATTGTAAACCTTTGAAGCTGTGCTAAAAGGATGGGGGGGGGAATCTGCTCTCTGCTCATGGCACAGGGCATTTATTAGAAAATAAAAATAATTAGTTGTAGAAACAGCAATTGGATTGTGCAAAGTGTTTTGCCTGGATTTCAGGAACAGCGGCTTTAATGAGGTCCTACACTTCACAAATGCTAAAGCAGTTCTTAAATGGGGTTTAACAGGATATTTTAACTTTCTTTCAGCTCTTTGTTCTCAAAAATGTAGGTACCCCAGAGTGCTCGCATTTAATTTAAGCAAGTTTTACGCAAATTCATCTTCTGTACCTGATGAATATGTTACTAAACATACAACAACTCCCTATCAGATCCTCACACAAGAAATCAGTGGCCTTCAAATCAAAACAGAGACTTATCTGCATCTTGTGTTCAGCATTACAAAAAAGGTTTTTAATTAGCCAAGAGACACTGTTTCCTTTGCCCGTGAAATGCAACTGAATCCTAATTTCTTAACCACACCTAAGAGTAATTAACTTCTAGGAAACAATGTTTATCAAGCCACTGTTGACTGGAGTTAGGAATTAGGAATATGACCTGCCACCATAGACTAACTGGTAGGCTTTATACTTTGGGCTGTGAAGATAATGGTTTGGATTCAAAGGTGCATCTCTTCAAAAGGAGGGAACAAACACAACTGTGCTGGTGTGTTGTTGTCTCTTTTGGAGATGCACTGAATCATTAGGATTTTAAGTTTGGAGTTCAAGTTTTGCTCTGCTTTTCTTTTCTTGAGGAACAGTATGGCAAACTTGAGGCACAGACAGACCATCACCTCAACAGATACCAAAAAAGTGAATCCACCATTAGAAAAAGTGCTGTCATAACATTGCAGGTACCAGACTAAAGGGTCCTAATGCTTGAGGACTTCTTAATCTTATATGGGTAAGCAAAAATGCACAAAGAATACCTCTGTTACATTTTGATCTCTCTGTTAACTTTTTATCTGCTTAGAAAGCATAACAAAAATATTTTTTTTAAATATCTGAAGCAGAGTCTGGAGGAGGGATGTTGGTGCTGGTGTGGGGTTTTCTTTCTTTTGTTTCTGCTTTGCTTCACAATTTTATTGGTTTGTTTTCGTGTGTCTAGAACAAGAGATGAGTGTAAAATGACAGGAAAATAATATAGTGGGCTAATATCTTGTCAGCTTCTGGAACAGTTTGCCCTGAGCTGAAATCCAGGGAGATGTTCACACCATTTTTAATGATTCTTTCAAGAAATGCACATGGAATGCACATGTGTGTTTGAAGAAGCTTTGGGGTTTTTGTGTTAAATTTTTAGGTGCTTTATTTTTCCAGCAGCATTATTGTCTTTTACTGTTTGAGGAACAGAAGGAATTTTTCCTTCTGGCTGTCTTCTAAGGGCTTACTTTAATTATTGATATCTTTCTTAACCTCTTCCTAGCTTTGCTAGAATATTTCTGCTTGTCAGCACATCAGAACGCAAACCCAGCAGAACAGAGGGTACATGATTTACAGTTTTAAAATTTCTCAATGTTAAAACTGCAGGCAAGGGCTGAAATCCTATGTGAATTGAATGGAGAGCTCAAAAAGATCTGGGGATTTCCCAGACTTCTAGCAGGGAATAGCTAGCCTTCTGTGTTGCTACCAACTCTGCAGCTGATAAAGAGGCTTGGTGGCCCCTTCCAAACTATTTGAAGTACCATTTCAGTTTCCAGTGGAGCAATTGTCCACTCTATAAGAAACAACTGTCACACTGCATAGCAATTTAGAGAAGAGACTGAACAGTCATGGAGATGAGGTGGCTGAACAGAATGTGGCCTCCTTTACTTCAGAGCTGAGGTCCGTTAAGGACACTTATGTAATTGCAGTCTGCTCTGCTTGTGAATACAAATAGGAATTTGATCATGAATTATCTAAAAATTTTGAACTGAAGAAACTTACAGACTGGTAGTGGCAAGGCAGCTAACATTTGGGGAGTAGATTCTTGAACTGCCTGTTGTGATGCTCACTAGAGTATTTTTCATTGCTTAGTATATGGTCTGCATCTCAAAAGGATGGAATTGACAGTGCTAGAAAGTTTTAAATCCACTTTAAATTATTAATTACTTTGTACATGCCTGAGCACATCTGGTAACCTCATAACCCATAAAGTCTTCCTGGGTAACTTGGCAGCACCTCACATAGCGGTGAGATGCTCTGAACTTTACGGACCTTGTGGTAATTCTCACAGTGAAATCAACACCAAAAACTGCAGAATGCAAATCTTCCAACCTGGGGTGTCCAGCAGGTAATCTATTGCAGGCCAAACAGGAAAGAAAGATTTAATAATAAACAAATAAAAACCAGTTCCCTGCCCCTTTAGTCTCCTTATTATCTTTGACTTTGACTGATTGTACAAAAGTGTTGTACAAACTTCTCAACTGCAACTTGTTATGGAAAGCATTATATAAGTGATGTACCTGAATAATAGATGAAACAAGCATATAAACATCCTGCCAGAGTGCTACATTCACTTAAATTTGGCTGTCAAGAAAACCTATATAAAAACTGTAAAAGTAGCTGTTTAGTCCCTAAAAGGGAACTGAACCAAAAGAGAAAGTACATTCCCTTATTTTAGAGCCCATCCATGAAACAGCCAAAGTTGTACATACTTCAATATACTGCCTAATGAAAAGTCTTCTGGGTCCTGGTACAGATTTGTAAGTGTCACTGATAGCAATGATTCCACAGAAAATAAAAATAACAAATGTTTCACAACTGAATATCAAACCAAAAAAGCCGGTACAAGTGTTGCGAGAGTAAATAAGCTTCAGTAGAATAGTGTTGCTATTCTAAAGGAGAAAGGAGATTAGGAGGGGGAAAATAGTTGTATTTCTTATATTGTCCATCTGATCTAAATCCACATCAACTGATCAAATGTCAGTCAGGGCTATATATATCTTGTCCATTTATTTACCTAAAATCAGAGAAGGGGGGAAATATATAATTGGCTCCCTAACAGAATCATACCATTAGATTGAGTATTGAAGCCATGAATGAAATATGAATTTTCTATTACTCAAAGCTAAATAAAAATTTATTGTTCTGCAACTATCACTTATGATAAAAACAGGTAAGGAGCTGATACTTGAGTTTAAATGTATATCTAACTTTGTCAGAAATACATACAGTTAGAATGCAGGTGTATTTTTAGCATCAGGCATCGACTGGAAAGCAGCACGGCAAATGATTGAGGAACCAACAAGATAAACAGCTGCCAAAACATGTTGCCCATTATGGCATCAATATGCCAATGTAGTGATAAGATTTGGAATTAAAATAATGTTTGCTTTCATTGGAGACCTGGAATAACAAGGAGAAGACTGTAATACCATATTGTCCGTCTCTGTAGAGTAGCATGCACAGTATTCAGTATACACAGGTAAAATAAAGGAAATGCTACGTCCACCCAAATACTCTAAAACTATCATATTTACCATATATATCCTTTTATAGCAGAGGAACAAGGCTAAAGAAGATTCCTTACATAGGTAATAAATTAATAACTGAATAATTATCCTTTGGAGGAGGAAACCATAATTTTATACATAAGGAGCTAAATCTCTTATTTGTTGTCTCACTAAAACACTAAAATTTTGAGCACATGAAACATATTCCACTTTCTATCTGCTAATGTACCAAGCTTTGTGATGAGCACACTATATATGTTTTATGATATGGAGTTAGGGTCCAGATGAAAACTTCGAGATTTGCATTTTTATCCTGCATTGACCTTTTGGCTTCACTCCTTAATTAAGCAAGGCATGGTAAAGAAAGAGATTATTATGAGGTGGCTAGGTCCCCAGGGCGTTATGTGGTACCAGACACAGTTAAGCTATCTCAAGACAACCATGTTCTCTAGAGTTACTTTATTGCTATTATAAAAAATCTTTATTATGGGGAAAAATATGTATTTTTATGCTAGAAGAAGATGAAGATGACAGTTTAGGATGTTGAATGGTAGTTTCAGCTGAGCTTTGTGCCCAAAGAGACTGTAAAACATTGAAGACTGGGCGGCCTTTGATTGGCTCCTTTGGATCCTAAAGGGGTAGATTAATCTTTGTAAAATTCATAGTTGGAACATTGTACCATTAACTGGCACTTTCCAGTTATCAAGATACTTTATGAAACTGAAAAAGTCCTATTACACTTGCTAAAAAGGCAACTTTGGGGGTGTGTCTCTCATGAAACCATTTCATCTCTAGAGTATTAGATGCTTTCCACTGTGCCCCATGCTTGATAAAGCCCCAGGATGTGGATCTTCATCTGATAACCTCTATCAATTTCTTCTCTGTTCATTACACCCTATCTAAGGACCCAACCATATAGCATGCTGAGCTTCCTCAATTTTCTCTCTTCTTCAGTTGGAATTGAGAGCATATTTAAGCCCTTGTGGGACCAGGCCTTAGCTCCTCATTTTTTAAATCACACCTCTGTTTTTCAAGCATGATGTCTCCTTTTTAACCTCTGCAATAAATATGTGATTCACACACAGGAGTTGGTATCTTCTCAGCATCTGAGGGGAGTGAATATACAACATTCCTGTGGTTTTAAGCTTTCTGCAGTATTCCTCACATTAAAGCTTTTCTATATCTACCCTCCGCACTGCTGCTGCTGACAAGTGGGTATCAGAAAATACGCATATATTTGCAGAGCTTAAAAGGTAGTCCTACTTTGAAAAGCTATTCCAGGAACACAATGATTCCTTTAAGGGACCTAGGCTTATAAAGTGCTCTTTGTAGTATAACAGTATGGACATCTCTTGGACCAAAGAAAGATACAGAACAGACGTATGTCTTTAAGACTAGGTATGGCCTACTTGACAACACACTGATTTATGCCCACTATTGTTCTAAGCCTGGCTTAGAGATATTTGATTTACAGTGGATAGATTGCCTCCTGTTAAATAAAGTCCTGGGTCATTGTTCATAAACCTGAACTGCATACAGCAATCTCAATGCATTTTTAAAATCCTGTGGTGGAGTTCATAGTGCCTTATTAAACTCTGCAGTTGGAAGATTAATAGTTAAAAGGATAAAAACCTTTGTGCAAACATCTAACAAGCTTCTTAAGCCAATGACAATTAGCCTGCAAAGTACTCAAGAGCTGTCTGTCAGGAAGCTCAAACAAAAGTGACATGACTTGGTCAAAAAAAGTGCTGGTTATCACCGTCCCCATGCCAGGTGGGATAATGGATTAACCCTCAGAGACAGTGCTTGGCCATCCCCCAGAATAACAACTCTGCTTGCCAAGGTCAGATATCATAGCTAATAGACAGGAAGGGTCCTGAGGAAGAACAAACCATCTATAAATGAAAACTGAGAAAAAACCTAGTACTCTAATTTTTCAGACAATCCGGGATGCCGGTGACACCTCCCAGGTGAGCCCAGGCGTTGGGAGAGGTGATGGTGTTGCGGTAGGTGGCACTGTTCTCCAGCAACAACAGCCCCACCACTCACCGGCAAGTGCCATCTTTGGGATGAGACATAAAACCAAGGCCTTGACCAGTTGCAGTTATTAAAGGTCCCATTGCACTTTCCACAAGATTAACTGTGTTAACCTCAGTGTCCTGGCTGATTGCATTCTGTCTTCCTAAATTCCCTCTGTAGTTTCAGCTGGACAAGTTAATCTGCACTTCCTGTTTTAGGTGGACGGTTGCTGCTGTGCTTGGTCACACAGCTGCTGCCCTTCATCCCAGGGTGGCCTTGCTCCAGTGATGGCCAGTACAGATGGACCAAACTGTGTATGACCACACTGGTGCCCTAAGGAGCGTGGAGGAAGATGGCACAGTTGTACCCTGCGTTTCTAACCAAATGACATGACATGGTGAGGGAATGCACTCTTCAAAATAGGCTGATGGTTGCAACACCAGCAAAAGGTAGTAGCAGTTATTTGGTGGGACATCCTGCTGAGCCATGTGAGTAACTCCATCTGTCCAAGGCACAATGCCTTATGGACCAGTCCCTGGAGTAAGTAGTTGTGGCTTCCCATCTCACTGCAGACCTCCTGCTTGGCCAAACCCAGTCCTAGATTTTTAGCTCTGGGCTGGAGAGGCAGAGCAAGAGCATACAGCAATTTTGGTGTGGTTCTAAATAAAACCCATCAGGACCTAATTCTGAATTCTCTTCTCATCCAAGTGGCTCTCTCCAAGGCAGACAGGAATGAAGCTCCACATGAACTAAGCAGTCCTCTTACAAGCAGACATTTGCGGCAAGGTGACCCACTGTGTGAATCAGCATATCTAATGCGTGGCTTCCACTTTTCTCACAGTTTCTACGTTTGGTAGCTAGACTCAAGGTTGGGGAAATTACATTCTTTCTACCTTTAATTCTTCCTGCTGTTTCAGTTGGATACTTCCTTTGTCACTTCATATCCCAAACTATTGTGTTTTATTGCTGGAAAATGTGTGTTTCATTTCAGCGATTGGGGATTGCACACACATGCCACTGAATATAATGCAAGGACATTATGTGAATGTAAAGAATGATTATTTTTCTGCGTATCTAGAGAAAATAAAAGTGATTATTAACATCTCAATAACTAGATGGGGAGTAATATTAATATTTGAACTCCATGAGAAGCCTGAAATGTAGTATGGAAATAACCTGGCTGGGTGATCAGGTATTTAAAATGAGCCAGGTGTCAAGACAGGAAACCTATAATTATCATGGAATAAAAACAAGTTTCTGAAAAATAAAACACATTCGGTTTTCTGGTTTCTACTATATGGCATTTCCACTGAAGATTGTAATTCCTTTTTCTATGTCCCATTCCGCTTTGTACAGAGTGTCCCCTTGGGAATCAGGGCCCAAGAGCCCTTTCTAGGATGGGACAGGATATTACAGCTTGGTTTGTGCACTAGCATCCTTAATATTTCCTTCCTTTCAGAAGCAAATAGAGCGTACCCTTATCTGAATGCTAATTTCCTAGTTAAAACCCTCCCTTGCTGACAAGGGACTGAAAGAGTTTTAAATCACAGATGTAGAGTATCAAATGCAATAATGCTCTTGCAATAGTGCATTGAAGCCTCAATTAATTAACCCTTGGGCTAAGTAGGCAGGTACGTGGTGGTGGCCACAGGCGGTGGATGGATGAGATTTAAATGGGCATCTCATTTCCTCAGCACGGAACATGCCGTTTGGTTCAGAAAGGAGTCATTTTACACACTCGCCTCATTTACGCTCAGCTTTAATCCCTTTAATTCCACCTGAGATCCAAGCAAGAATGGGAAAAGGGAGTGAGGTGCAAAAGGCTACAGAGCTGGGCTTTGTTTACATATCTTTCCCTGGGGAGCCCCCCAGCAGAGCCAGGGCTTCTGGCCTTTTCATCGGGCTGCAGGGATCCAAAGCAGTTGTCATATGGAAATGGTTAAACAGAGATTATGGGGAGCTCTTCACTGCAATCCACCCCGTTTAGGGCCCTGAAACTAAGGAGCCCTGAAAGAGGAGGCTGAGCAAAGGGGCTGCAGCTTACCTTGGTGGCTGTCAGGATGCAGCAGGGACTCGGTAGTGGAAGGTCAGTCTGCAGAGGCCACGTTGGTGTGGGCCTCCCTTGACTCCACAATGACAGCTGCCGCTCTGCCATCGGTGTCTGCATATGGGTGTATGTTCTCATACGATGTAAATCGTATTCCACGGGTGATGTAAATCTTGGACATTCCTCTGGCTGGTTTTTACGTATGTAACATGAAAGCTTTCCTACCAAGGAAGGGGACACAATTCAGCCACGTATCAGGGGTAACAGACTAATGCTGTAAAAATAAAAATATCCCCCAATGATTTCTTTGAATCATTTAAAGGCTTTTGAGCAGGCTGTGCTTTGCTTTTCTTTTGTGCTTGCTTACTGTGGCTCTCCTAATACAGGGATCTGCTGGCAGGAGACTGTGCCAAAATTTTAAGCAAATGTTGCAGAATATTTATGGATAATGAATTTTGAATTTATTATAGTTATTGCACAGGAAATCTGATATCTCAGCACTGTGCTCCTTCAATCAAGGATATGCAGACAAACGTGTGACCTACGCAACCAATTAACCCAGGTAGAATTTAAAATGTTGGATACTTGCAACAAACTTCACCTGAACAAGACTGGGAATTGTTCACAGAAATTATTCAGTGAATGGTTGAGAATAATGAACCTATTTAAAAGAAAAAAAATCAGAATCTCTTCCTTACAGCCACTGAGAATAAAAATGCAAAATGTGTTGTATTATTCATTACAGCTACATTACGTGCCTGGTTCTGCTAAAACAGCTGTATACAAGCTAGTGCTACTTATCTGAAGGTATATAAAGGAGGTTTGAGAGAGGGTCCTGTTTTTAAGGAGATCCAAGCTGCAGTGCGCTTCTATGAAACGCTCCATGTCAGTGTGTGTTTGCTCCCACCGTGTGTAGCAGTGCTGCAAGGATAAAGCCGGACAGTTCCTGAGCTGTATAGACGGTACGTGGGTATTTTTCCAGACCTTCCTCTGTGCCAACCCCATTTGTTCATATCCAGATGCCTCCATGGATAAACCCACCCACCAGTGGGAACAAAATGGGAAGATACACACACACCCCCTTTTGCCGCTCTGCCTGCAATGCTGGCTGCTGAGGCCAGACACATTCATCGCACCTGTGGGCCACTGCCATTTTGTGCAATGCACGGAGAGCCATTGCCTGGGTCCAGTGCCATGGGATGATGCACTGCCAGGGGGGCCTACCAGGGTCTCTGCCCCTCCTGTCCCACCTGCCACCCCTACTGGGCCACGGGACTCTCCGTCTCATTTCCCTCCACACGATTTACCATCTGTGAGCTCGTCTTTAACCTAATAAAAATCATCTCGCTTTTGACTAACAAGAAAAGGAAACAGTGCTCATTGTGGGGTTTGGGGAAAATGGCCTCGCTAATCTGCAGGATGAGAATGGAGTGATTTATAGGCGGATTTAACTGTGGGCCATGATTAGGGGGCTGGTAGTAAGTGCATTAGATGTCTAAGTGTGGCAATAGAGTAAATAGGCGTTTTATTTATCGCAGTGCCAGGGGCCTCTTAGCGGAAGAGCGCTTCTCCAAATTGAAATATAGCAGAGTTTACACTCCTGATTAGGGCTTCAAGCGCAGAGCCCAAGGCTATCAGCGAGCAGAAACAACGCTCGCTGACACCTAATTGTCACTGGATTAATGTGCAAACAGGGACAGCAAACAGCAACAACAAATAACCTGGTGTCAGAGCTGCTGGTGGCAGTGTCCACTAAGTGACTGGGGGCCAAATTGAAGTTTATATCTCAGAATCTGCTGAGATCAATGCATCAGCTGAGTAGACAGGGCTCGAAATATTTCTCTGTTGTGTGTATTTACATACAGTACAGGTGTGGAGCTAGCAATAAAAAAGAAAAAAAAAAGGATGCCGTTTCATGCTGGATGTGAACCATATGTGTAGCGTGTGTTGTACTGTCAGGTGCCGGCAGAGGTTCCCCCCCTCCAGAAATCAATGTCCCCTTTTGAATACGCACAGACTCCCAAAAATTAATACCTTATGAAGATGCCCACTCTGTGTGTGTGTGTGTAACTGTGTTTGCAATAAAAGAGGCAAGGCTTGTAAGGAAAGGTAATATATTTTATTAGACCAGCTGATATTACATGAGGAAAGAAGGGCAAACATCTTGAGGTCAGAAACCCTTTCTTATGCAGTAAAATACATAATCCATATGTGTGAATTCATATGCCTCAGAACAAGCAACTGTTTCTTTTTTTTAATTATTAAAGGAAGTATGTATCCCCATTACTATACGGAGTTCACAGATATGCCCGTTAGCATATATATCACGTGAAGCTACATACCATATGTCTGTAAACTAAGTATGGGCAATATTGTTCAATTTATTTCCTTTATGCTTCATAGCCATTCAGGTAATTTGTGAATAAGGTCTTTTACTCTATGATCTTGTGACTTTCACTGGCATCTCCACATAAAATTTTATAACCCTGTTTGTGAATCAAATCATTCCCACAACAACTGATTCAATCTGGGTCACCACCTGTCCATCTTTGGACCAGAGGAAACACTTTGGTCATCTGAGCTCTGTTTTTTTCTCTTCTGAATCTGGTTAAGCTTCTTTGCTCCAAGCTATTTCTACTGAAGATCTCGCTACTGTTGATAAATTCTTCGGAGGTAAGACAGACAAAAAATCCCTGTGCTGTTCATTTACAGCAGCCACCTTCTTTTTTAGCTGAGAAATTAACATCATTTCCTTGGAAGAAACAAAAGTGATTAAAAATGAGCCTAAAAACAAATGCAAGAATGGGTTAGCATCCAAGGAGTTCACATAGTCGATCTTTTTTTTTTTTTCCCCCCGTAATTAGCTATTGAAGGAGGAAAAGTCACAAATATATGATTTATGTCTCTAAATGTATTTCTAAAGTTCTTAAGTTTTATTGACCATGAAAGTTGGTCTTTCCCTGTGTTAAGAACTGAAGAAGCTATAGAGCTAGCTAGTAGCTCAATGGTGCAAAGTCTTATGATTTAATCTTGACATTTGCAATTTTTTGCTCTAAAATATTACTTTCTTTATTTCAGGACTTTAGTGTAAAACCTCGTAATTTCCTTTAAGCTCCATTTGATTGTCAATTGCACAACTCTCTCCAAAGCTTAAGGCTTATGATTTTCATACACATATGAGTTATTTCTTTTGTACCACAATATAATGTACCTTGGTGCAAATTCTCCTTATTGCTCTTGCATCCTGATCTTTCCTGCCTTTTAGGTAGGATTGTGTGTGTGTGTGTGAGGCAGTACTTGGGTATGCAAGCTTTCACCTTTCTGTAGATTCATTTGGAAATGTTTCGAATATCCATCTCTGGGACTGAATTAGCTGCATATCTGATCTACTCTGCTTAATGATTTCCAGGAAGTGGTGGTCTTCCTATTGGCATATTTGGAGAAGGAATGGGATCAATTTTCAATATTGAAACCAGTCCAATAGCTATTTATGCAGTTTATTCCAGACATTCAAAGCTGCACACAGGTAGGGAGAACAGGTTTATACTGCAAAATTGCAAACATTTCTGGTTTTCTCTTAGTTCATTTAGAATCAGAAAATCATAAGACTTAGTTTGCAACAGGGAAGTCCCAAGTTCATTTTACTAACAATATGCTTGATGAATTCAATGTATTTTTAATCCAAGTGTAAAACTCTAAGGACATCCAAGGTGCTGACTAGAGCATGAAAATCTAAATTAATGCTCTGCCAGAATGACAGTACTTAAACAACCAAAATATCACCCACAGGCATTAGGCTTTCTGAGAAGTTCATAATCTATATATTGTTATTGTAAAGATTGTGATTTCATGCAGAAAATAATTCACAAATCATAATTAACATAGCTCCCAATAGGTGACCAAAGGCTTTAAATATACATTTTACATTTTGCTGTTTCAAAAAGCTATACAAACCTGTAACACATAATTACTACACATATATATCACAAAATGGCTATACTGTTCAATATATCAGCAAAGACTCATAAATCAAGGGATAGTTTTTCTTAACTGTATGTAATGTTTTATTTTATGTTTTAATTACATCAGATCTGCCAGTTAATATCCTTCAGCCATATAGATCCATGTATGTCTGTTCGTAGCCAATGGACTATTTGAAACAGCATAGACCTGGAAAACGCTCATTTATACAGACTGCTGTAAAATGAGGCCTGTTTCCTTTCATGGGCAAAATGCCCACTGGAGACAATAGGAGTTTTGCCTGAACTAGGACTGCACAATTAGCAGTGAAGCATGCCAGTCAGGGTGTTTTGCACCAAGGAGTTCTGAATAGTGTCACCCAAAAGAAAATGCCCACGTCTCCCTCACAAACCTGAACAGGATATTAGGTGTGAGAATTCAGAGCCCTTCCCATGGAAGGAGTTAAAAAAAATAATGTAGATTGATTTGCAGTGGTAACAAGCTAAATCCAGCAGTGAAGGACCTCACTGCATTGCCCTGTCTGCTGGTGAAGCCCACTGCCAGGCTCCGCACAGGCGTCAGGCTCCTGGCCAGCACAGCCGACTGCAGGACTGAGGCCTGAATCTATGCCTCACTAGCAGAGCTGACTGCAGAATTAAAGCTTTCAGCCACAATTTTCAAGTTGATAACACATGGACACAGCAATCCTACCCACGTGATAGCAATTGCAGCATTCAGGCACTAGATTGTAGGCTCCTCTGGGCAAAGAGTTTTTGTTTTGTTTATTTATAAATCATCCAAGTGCATCTATAAGGCTGTATGGATGATAATAATAAAGAGATGCTCATGGCTCCCAATACAGATGCAGCAAGGAAAACACTGGGAAGTTTCAGGAGGAATGAGAAAAAAGTGAGAAGACAATAAATTGCATTTAGCTCACTGAACTGTGGAGGAAGGAGAAACAATAAAACCCTGGCTTTAACAAACCCTTATTGAGGCACTGATTGCTCTGTAACAGACATAGTTGTGCCATGCTAACATTTGCTCATTAACCAGTCATGAATTTGTGTCACACATCAAATACTAGTAATGAAACAAAATGAAAATAATGGTTTGCCTTTTAGCCCAAATATACAAGGGGTGTTAACATGCCTACACAAATATTTTAAACATCACATTAAAATATGTGTTTGGACGAATATGAGTTGAGGGTTGATTTAAATTATGACAGGTTTCAAGAAAATCTCATTTTAGCAAAAAGGGAGCCTGGTGTGTAAAAAGCACAAGAAAAAGCCAGCCTTTTGAGTACTGTAGGGCTGCCAAATTACTCTGCCAAAAATCCCATTACGGAAAGAGGGGCTGAAGCAGGAACACAGGATTGGCCCTATTGTGCATTTGTACACAACAAAGGGCCATGGCATAAATCGACATCTCAGTATGGAAGACCTAAATTGCAGAGTTTCATTTCAGTGAATCAACTTTTTTATTAATTTTTATTTTTCTTACCACTCTGTTTTTTAAGCACTAGCCTGTTGACTGCAAGTTGCAACTATTTTCTTTACTGACAAAAGCAATGCTGCTGTGGTTAGAAGGGTTAATAATGTGAGTTAATAATGAAGCAGAATTTACCAGTGAGGTTGAACATCTGTTAAAGAAATGTAAGAAATCTATGAATTCAATTACTGCATCCTGTAAAGGGCTGTTTCAACATGGTGGGATAAGCCAGTCAACCAGCCAGTCCACAGCCATCAGTGAGGGGAGGTCCTGCTCCCACTCCATTTCCCCTTCCCCTCTCCCCCTGCTCCCAGCCAGGCACTTCTGCCACTTACCATGCACACGAACCCTCCCCAGGCTCCTCTGAGAGCTGATTCAGCTTGCCAACCTGGCAGAAAACTAATGCAGCTAAAAGAGGGTGATTTTCTGCTGGGTGAATGAGCTGAAAGAAAAGGAGGGATGTTCTGATGAGCAAAAGAGATGGTGCAAGGCAGGTGGTGGGACCATGTGGCCAAGGGTGAGAGAGAGAGGGAGGGGGAGAGAAGAAAGGACTAGTAGGGAGAGGAATCAAGATCTGCCTCTTTGGGAATCAACAAACCATGAGACAGGCACAGCTACTCCTACAACTGCAACTCTGGATTATTATTTTTGTTGTATGAAGTGTCTGGTGACAACACCAATGCGAAGCATTCCTGCCCGACAACCACCAATGCAAATGCAAAGAAAGTTACTACCAATACTAGCATTCACAATGAGTAGTTCGTGAATTGGAGGCAATAGGGCACAAGTCCAATAAAAGCATTGGAATAAAGGTAAGTGCCAGCTTGGTAGACTGTGCCTCATCCAGCAGAATAATAATTTAATTGAATCTCATGTTGACAAGTGAAAATAAGACAAGGTGTAGAAACCATCCCACTCTTTGGTATTGCCAACCATGGTGGGGCAGTTTTAAGTGAATGGGGCACCAGCATAGAGTCCTCTGAGAACCCCCAGTTCAGGTGAGCAGGTTACTCCATTGAAACAGATGAGGTATACAGAGCCTTTTGTCTTAAACTATCCCACGTCAGGTCTTAAAGAATTCACTTATGTGTTCCCTTCTGGGTAGGAAGGCAGTAGCCACCTGTCCCACTACTGAGAGGACAAAGAAATTCTGATGAGGGCAGACTAACTCTAAATGTGTGTGAGATCTCTCCTGTCTCCTTATTTCTATGAGCATCACCAGATCCCTGGGTACCTCTACAGCAAGACAGAGACTCCAGACAGTAACAAAAACATCCAGTGCTCTAACTGCTAGCATAATAGTCCTAATGATCTGAATTTGGGTTTGCTTTTTAGCATTAGAAATGTTTATTTTTGTTCAAGGAAAACTGAGATTATATGCAGAAGAAAAATGACTATTCTACTATATTCTGAGTTTGGAAGAGGTTGCTTGCTTGTTTTTTGACTGTGTTTTTTCACTGCCTTGGAAAAAAGGCATCCACCTAGAACATAATAAGCTATCAGTATCATATCTGTAAAGGCAAAAATATAAGCTTCCCAGTGACAGCAGTGGTTAGGATGCTGATCCTCCACATAAAGTAACCATGTAAGGATGTACGTACACTGACTGATATGAAAACACACAAGAATATGTAGCAAAGACATGTGGGAAACACACCAGATTTTGTGTATGCATAGAGACAGTAAGGTAAAAATAAAAAAGGCAGTGGTTAGTGGTGATAATGTGCTGTGGGCGAACATGCTTTGTACAATCCATGTTTTGAACGCCCCTAATCCAGACAGGGGTCTTGTTTGAAAGTCCCAGCCTAGAGAATGCTGCTCAAATCAAGGTGGGATGTTGCAGTCTGGGACTTGTAGTCTCTGGGACCTTTCATATTAATAGGAAAGAAACTGTCACCATCTACATTTTACACTGACTAGGTGTAGCCCTCCTAAAGGGAGTGAGGAAGTCCCAGTGAGACACCTCTGGAAAGTTCCTACCATAGGGAAGATGGACATCTTGGAAAAATTAAATTAATCCCGTAATAGTATATAAATCTGTACAACGCAGCCTTTAAAATATTCCTAACCCTCAGAAGACTTAACCAATGTTATACAAATTACAGAATCATTTAAGAGTGTTGGTATGAAGAAAAAGCCCAAGCTTCTGTCCCTGTGGAACTTTAACAATATCAGGACAAGCTGCCTATCCAAAATACCAGTGAAATTACATATCTTCTGCCAAGGTTGATGAAATAATGATGGCTGCATGTCAGTTTTTTCCTGTTTAAAGGGAAATCTATGGTCAAGTATGCCTTGAAGTTCTTCAGGTTCATTAACAAGGTCAAAATCAATGTTATTTTACTGTTTGGAATCATTTTTGGCGGAACAATGAAAAGAAACCATACTAGAAGTAGTCTTAATATAATCATTTTCTTTTCATTGTTCTTTATGGGAAAATAATTTGGCCCGAAATTTAGTGGTCCCATCAGGGAGGTGATATCTTTAAAAAGGTGGTCTGAAGGACAGGTTTTACTGTACTTTAATAGGCTTATAGATTAATATAAATCTTAATATTCATAATCTGTACTATTCCTTTTCTCAATATCTCGTCCATCTATACATCTATTTATAATGTGTGTTTCAAACACAAGTTAAACTTGATTTTATTGAAAGTACTGATAGTACTATAGGGATACTCATCTCTGAAAAAGTCGGGAGGTCAAATGTATAGTTAGTTTTCTCTTGAAAACAATTTTATTTTAAAAAATCAAATACTGGTGCCTTGTAGCTGAATGTTCCCTGAATATTTTGAAATATCTGATTGCCTGAAATAAAATATATCAATTAAACAATGGATTATATTGCAAAGAAATGCACAATTATCAGCCCAATTTGTATTCCTGTGCAGGGGTAAAAACCTGGAGCAACTCCATGTAATTCAGCATCAAAACCACCAGTCTGTTTTTACTAGAGCTAATCTGGGTTTGCAAAATTAATCAAAACATTTTAATTTTCACGCCAGAAATGCAGCATTGTAAGCTTCCCATTACAGAAAATCATGTAAGTAGTGTGTAAGCCCACTGCTCGTAACATGCTTTTGGGATGACAAGATGCTAGAAGACATACCAGAACGTTGGCTAACCACTTGAAATATTTGTCCCTAAGGACACCTACAATATTTATTCTAGGTGCAGTGCCTTTAAATAGGAGCGGTTGTTGTCATTTGTTGTTGTTGTCATTATTTTTTATGTAAGCTGTACATAGGAAAATTTACAAGTGTCTGCTAATGCCTCTTTGTATTAACAGAGAACAGCAATAAGCAAATTCTGCTTGTGTGAAGTGATGAACATTACTTTATAATACCCAGCCATTATCTACTAACTGAAAAATTAGTTGAACTTTGGTAAATTGCATGCACAGGCCAGTACTTATCTACTTTCTGTTGATTAGAGCATGAAATATTTGCATGATTTGAATTACTTATACAGAAATCAGGACAGAGCATGTCAAATATCCACAGTACATGAAAAAGCAATGCCTGTTACATGGAATATACTGGACCAAATCCTGTTTGTGTCTATTGCAAACTGTGGTAATGGGCAGGATTATCGTGCAGGTACAGCCCAGTTCAGAATGTGCCCACAAAGTCTGCTTGTATTTTTTCCTGTCACCTCTTAGCTGTGCAGCAGCAAGTGATTAATGTATTACTTACTGGCTATTACAGAGCTGTGGGTTTGTTTTGACTTTCTTTTAATACGAGCTGAGCAGGAAACCACTGTGCATTTTCTAACATGAATACCAAAATGAATTTTGTAACTAGTCGGCAAGATAGCCCAGATTTTGTCTGCCAACAAAAAAAAAAAAAAAAAAAAAAAAAAAAAAAAAAAGAAAAAGAAGAAATGCTGGCAAGATATGAAGATATGTCTGAACGCTGAGAAGCATTAGCAGAACTTTGCAGTTGAGCTGACCATCTGGAATAATGGACAGTATTGGCTGTCTTCCATTAGAGGGAATCATTCAAAGTCATAACGGGCAGTGGTCACTAGGGAAAGGGCCAGAGAGAAAGCTAGTCATTCTTTTATATTTGTATGGAGTATTAGTGAAGATTTATTAAAACACTTGTCTTATTCTTACAATTGACAGTTGTGATTATTAATATCTTTTCCTACCTTTGATAAAGATACTGCTTGCCATATTTCAAAAAGGTTTACAATATTATATCAAGTACAACCTCTTTATTGTGGGATTTCAAAGTTGGAAAAAAAGGATGGTAATATCACCAGGCCTTATGTGGCACACAGACAGAACAGGAGGTTTTGCTAAATTTTAATAATCTAAAGAAAATCTGGTTCGTCCTTTAGTTGTGCAACCCTATATGTGTAATAGCATCATTTTACATATAATTACTTGTCTTTTTTGGTTAGAAGAGTTTATTAATGTGTCCACACTTCATGTGAGGTCTAAAAAGAATTCAGTTATTTGTTTTTCTATGGTTGTAGCTTGCACAATGAATTACGATACAATTCAGCTGGCAACACCCCCAGAAAAAATATGATCAGCAAATCTTACTCTAACCCTGTACAGTGATGTTAAAATATCACTGTTTCATTTTGATATTTCAGGAGAACAATAAAAAGCACACCTGTTTATGACAGAATTGCTTTAATAATTTACTTGACAATGTTTCCTTATGAGTGCATTTCCTTTGGTTTCAGTGATAAAAAAATGAACCAGTGATAAATAAGAAGGGGGCACTGAAAAAGCTCATAGGCTTATGACCCACTTTTTTCATATTTGTTAAACATTTGCCCAAATCTTGAAGGGCACCTTGTCTCCTAAAATTCATCCAAGAGGACAAAGGATTAAAATAATGTTCTAAATAATGATTTTGAAAAGACAAAGTTTGTAACTCAAAGTACTGGTGACAAATGTTACTGAAATGTTACTTGGCAAGCATAAGAGCACAATATTAAGGATGAATAAAAGACTTTATAATAGCTTTTATCCTGAACAATTCCTTTTCCATGAATAACAAACATCACCACACACACATCCAAACCACATGAGTGCCAGGCCAAGTTCTGCTATTGTTTACATCTTGCAGCCCCAGAGGAGTTAATCAAGTTGCAAGGCTGTACAGAGCTTGGTTCTTTGTGTATCTAACCTCATTTGATGAATTTTAATATTTACCCATATATCCTGAGTAGGAATATCTAGTCAGATATTTGGGCTGTGCTTAAAAAAACAAATAGTTTGGACCATGCTTTGGGGGGAAAAAAAAAACCAAAAACCAACAGATTTTTTCCAGGGTTACTGATTTTAAAATTTTGCTAAGTGGGAGAAAACTATCATGTCTGCCTTTCCTGTTCCAAAACCAAACCAGCATTTGCTAATAATAGCATCTGAGGCAAACTTCAGCTCCGTGGTACAGGATGGTAGGCTTCCCAAGGTCCAGCTGATGATTTCTGTATGCGTGCTTGTTGTTCCACCATCCAAGCTGTTGCATAATCAGATATATTGAATGAGAGAGGGGCTAGCTTACTGAGCTTCAAAGAAATAATTTGCTAGTTGCTGATGCTTTCTGGACTTGTGTGTGTACAGCAGTGGTAACCTAGAGTTTTTGCTAAGTTTTGCAGCAGTCTCTTCTCAGCCATGGAAACCTTCCTCATCTCTCTGAGTTCTGGATGTACCGTTAGCCACTTCGATGATACTCATTTTAAAAGGTTAACAAACGAGAAGCTAAACCAACCATACAAATAACAGCCAAAAGAACAGTTTCCAAAATGTGTTGCTGTAGTGCCATTTACAATTTAATATTCAGACAGAGTAAAGCTAAAGGCCACCAAACCAGGTGGATGAAATAGTTCTGCATTTTATGACTCATTCTTAAATGAAATCTCTTAAATATTGCTAATGAAGCCAGTTATCATATACAGACCTGTAATGCGCCCTTTCTAAGCTGGTTCAGTTACATTTCCCTGTCTAGCAATTTACCCCAGGCCCCTATTAAATGAATTATCACGGCTCCTAAATCATCTCTGCAGGGGTTTCCGCTAATCCCATCAAGACACTTACACTCCCTTTCTTCCCTCCTAGCGACATAATGAATTATTATTTCATGGGGAGCTGTTAAAGAGGCCCCTTTGGAAGAGTGTAATGTGCAGCACGGGGAAGGGGAGGGAGCTGCCTGCTGAGGAAGCTGTGGTAGGTACCGCAGCCCGGGCTGCCTGGCCGCCGGCAGGGAGACAAAAGCCACCGGTGCCCTGGGCTCCCCGCATCTCCTCTGGGGCTAGCCCCGATGGACCCCCTGGCCCTGAGGGTGACAGGCGGGCTCGCTCCCCCCTCCCCACTGTCCCCTGCCCTCTGCTTACCCTCATGGTTGTGAAAAGCAAAGGGAGAGCGAATATAAATGTTTTCCTTAACTGGAGGAAGCACCCCGCTCACAAACCACTTGCGGAATCCATTAGGCTAATTTATTAAACACAATTTGCCTTGTGTGGCTGAACTGAGTAATGATAAAAAACATAAATAAGGAGAAAACAGCAGCACTGAGCCATGGGCTCTGTGGCCCTATGCCCTGTTACAATGTCCCTGACTTGCAGGGACCATGTCCATGTTACTCTTTCCTTCAACCTTCCTGGCACCACCAGGAGGGGTACAGGGTCCAGTCTGGGGAGGAGGCACATGAGTGAGTCAAGTTCATTCATTCCCCCCTTCTGGATGCACCCGGATCTAGGGGTGACAATTAATAACAATAAAAGGTGAAGGAGAGCATTAAGCAGTAGTAGGGTACTTTGTCAAGAAAACAACTGCATATAGAAACAAGCATTTCCCTCAGGGAGAATAACTTTCAGGCCTCTTTATTCTCCAGTCAGACCTCTGCAGATGTCCTTCTGACCAATGCTTTGTTTATTCCCTGTGAAGAGCCACAATGCAGGTTGGTAGTTCAAGGTTGGTCACTTAGTTGAAAAAGCACCCAGAGCCAGACTTTCATGCCATGGAAATCCTCACCATTCTTTTACATCAGCAGGGCACAGCAGGTATGGATGACCTCAGAGCTAGTCCTGAGGTTGATGGGAGGAGGACAACATTCACAGGACTGCAAACCAGATTTACAGCAGATCCAGAAGAGCTACAGGGAGAATAGCCCCAAAACAAATCCTGGTATGCAGATCAGATTTCTTTTGCCTTCACTGTTCATTAACTTTGTGTGTAAGATGCAGCAGCAGAGTGATGACCTATAGCATGCTTGCCTGAAGAGCAGGAGCAGAGCACTCCCAAATAAGGCATCTCAGCTCCCATTTAGTTCTGTAGTCTGGTGGAGAGCATTAGGTCATAGTCCTGTGAAAGCAACTTTGTAGGGCTTCCTGTCATTTTGCAAAAGCTTGTTCTGAGCTCTTATAATTGATTTGGTCAAGGACTGTAAACTTTTCAGATGCAGGACGTTTTCAGTTTATACACCAAAATACATTAGCTAACGTGAAGTAAATGAGAAGAACCCTATGAAAGATCTGTCTGGCGTAATTTACTCTCCAACAGTGGCCAGATGCACCTGCTTATGCAAAGTTTAAAGGCAAGTAGAGTGATCCCTCTTCTTTTTGGCAACCAGCCATTTAGGGACTTTGAGCTGTGTTGCAACCATGTATTTATTCACCTTTAGCAGCTCTACCTGCCATGAATGTCTCTAATCGCCTTTTAAATACATTTGTACTCAGGGCTTCCCCAACAGCTTGGTTCCAGGTTATGGTCATGCTCCATGAAAAGGTACTTTGTTTTAAACCTACTGCCTGATTTCTAGCTGCCTGACCCTGGTGTCATTCTGTATTCATCAGTTCATCAGATTCTGATTTTATGTCTCTCCACCATCTTCTCACTCAGTTGTCTCTTTTCCAAGCTGAAGTCATTCCAAAGCCTATGACCACCCCCTTTGCCCTCATCAGTACTTGAGATTCTTCAAAACATGTACTTGAAGTGGAACTGTAGAAATTAAAATAGCCAGTATAAAGACAGAAGCAAGTTATGGTCCTTTGGTAAGCTCCATATACTAAGCACAAATAGATGAGTCTAATATGATGAAGTAGATGGGTGGAGACTGTACATTTACATTTGTGCAACAGTGCAGTTCTGGTTTTGATTAATAAAATCTCCAAGAAGGAAAAGCTATAGGTGCTATTCTCACTCTAGACTAATCTGTACTCCTGACCGACTTTTCCATTCCCAACTTAATATAAAGCTGCCTAACTCTGAAAGAAAATGTGTGCCTCCCTCACAAACCTTAGAATTGAAGGCTGGTTTTGTGCAGTGTGTAGAGGAAACAATTAGGGGTGTTGCTAGTTCCAGCTGTGGTAAGAGACACGAGGAGGGAGGTAAGAACAGTGTTTTCTCTGTAATCTTTAGTTGAATAACTTTAAACGCTCCTTTGAAATTGTTATGCTCTGTCAGGTAAAACCAAAGGTACATGAAACATTACATTTTTAATTTATTATTCATTTCTGTTTGCAAGGATTTCCATTTCCTTAGGTGGTTTGAATTCTGTTCTAGGGAATAATAACAATGTCAAAATAAAATTCAACCATAACCCAGCAGATTTTCCCAAACTTTAGACTGGTAAAATCACCTTCCAGCCTTGGAAAGTTTATCTTGATTTTGATCAAAACTGAATGGTGTGAGTTTCCTGTTCAAAATTACCATTTTGGCTTAAGTTTAATACTTACAACCTCCATAAATTTGGTCTGAGTTTTAGACTTGTGACAAAATTCTCAAAATAGTAAGATTTAAGCCAATTTCAACTGAAAACTTGAAAGATTTGCATCTGTCAGGCCAAATGAGTTCTGCCAAATGCATGATTTGAAAACAGACAGCTAGCCTGCTGCAGAGATAGTTGTAGTCTGTGCCTGTTGTCAGCAGAAGTTTGGTGGGACAAAGGACCTACTTTAAAATATATGGGACTAGCAAAATGACCATACTTGTAGATATACAATTGGAGAATTAAATAATAAATAAAATTATAAACCATTGAAGTTCAGAGTCTGTTTGGTATTTTCACATTAATAAATTGATTAACCATTGACATCTGGTTATCCTGATTGATTTTTCTAAGGAGTGTATTTTAGGCACTTGCATTTTGGAATAGATGATACGCCTATTTGTGAATTGCCTCATCTTAGTGCTGCCATCTTTGTATCAGCAGGAACAGCTTAAAGTAAAATTTAAAGAAGTGCTTGTGCTACTAAGAAATGTGAAAGACCAACTAGTTACTAAACATTAAGAAACTTGCAAATGTGACTAGAAGCATATCCAGAAAGTGATGAGCTTCCTTTGATAATTTAAACAGCTCATTATTACTATAATGTTCAAACCAATAGAGAAAAAATATGCATCTTACTTTTCATTATCTGCAGTCATTTCTTTGTCTTCAGTCTGGAATAATAGGTATGACTTTATTATCATCATTGTTATTGTTATTAAATTCAGTTATTCCAAATAGAGAAATTGTCCAGTTAATGATGAAGAACATGGTTTTGCTTAGGGCTAGAACAAAAATTTGACTGTTATCATCTCAGCTCAGCTGGGATCCAGATTCTTTTTTGTTTTGGAAACAAAGATTATTGTTGCAGATGGGTAGGACTTCAGAAAGGAAAAAAACTCTAATAATGGTTTGTCTTTCTGTCAGTTCTAATTAACTGTGGCACTACAATATGATGGAATATGTGACTAATCAGAAATATTTTGGTTTTTTTCTCTGTGAATTGTCCAGGACCTCTGTCCCATGCTGACTCTACAGCCCAAAGTGTGTTACCACAATTCTACAGGATTAATAGTGCCTGGGTAAGTTCGTGTATGAAACTTTGCCCTTCTTTCTTGCAGATGAAATGTAAAGTATCTGATGCAGATGAGAAAATTCATAGTTCAAAGTTTTGCCACATACATGAAAGGAGAAGCAGGCCTGGTAGCAGCAAAACCTAGGACATTTCAATGTCCCAATGATTTATTACTAGAGCAAGTGGAAACATAGCAGACCACAATATCATTTATCATTTAATTACAGATCTCACTGAAACACCTAGTGTCTGACCACACAAACAGTGTGGGACCCTCCCTGTGTATTCCAGCAAAGAAATGTATGATACTACTGTATGATACTGTTAGGGAGAACCTAATTGACAGTTTTCCTGAGAACCTGTTCAATCAACTTTATCATTAGGCTTCCAACATGATCAAACGTTCTGTGCTTGCTTTTCAAAACAATAAGTCACTTTCCTTTTGCTATTGTAATTCTACAAGTGGAGTTAGAGGTCAGAGCTCATAAAAATTTCTATTCTTCATAGGCCATCTTGGATAATCAAATAGGAGAAATGTTTGGGTCTCTTGTTAGGTGTTTTTTTGTTTGTTTGTTTGTTTTGGTGGTTTTTTTAGTAAGTTATTTCCTTTCCATGTACACTGAAAACATGTATAGATATTAATCACTCCCACTGGCTTTACAAGATCCTAGCAGGGGAAAACATCCCATAAGCTGTGTACAATACTTATGTTTTATTGTCATAGAATCTTTAATTATCTGTGGATCTTAAAATGTCATGAAAAATATTGATTGATTAAGGCACACAAGGCCCCTGAGAGATAAGTAAGTAGGATACCCTTCGTTCAGAGATGGAAATGGAAGTGTGGTGACTTATTCAAGGTCACACAAAGAGTCCATGGGAGAACTGAGAAATTAGGAACTGTGAGTCCCAACACATACCCTGCTCGACCCAAAATCTTCTCCCAGAAAATATTTTTCAAGACTGGTGACAACTGAAGGGATCAACTACATACAGTAAGGGTGGAATATTCTGGGATGTAGAGGGTAAAGGACTTATTAACTGGAAGCTGTTTCAGCTGGCATTCAAAAGGTTGAATCTGAAGATCAAGTGAGGCTAGATATAGTTTGCTTTTGAATAGAGGAATAGTCTGGAATCTTCCTTGGACACTTTTCAACATTCAGTGTTATTGTTAGTATTTTTCCAGATAAACTAACTAGATATTTGAAAGATGTTGACTGCCATATTGGATTATTTTCCCCTAGAGATAAGCTGTGATTTAATATTTATGTATTTTAAAACACGGTTTTCCATCAGCCTTTGCCTCCCTGTCTCCAATCAGAATTGCAGCTCTTTAGCCTAAAATTTAGTTTTGCATTAATTTGTGAATTAAATTCTCTAATACTCCCAGAAAATCTGAATTAGGGCTTACTTACTTACTTAAGCACTTAAGCACTTACTGATCTGGAGAAATTCAGTGGAATTTTTGGCTGACTGAATCACACAGTACTGGGAATTGAATGTTCATATTTTCCTCAAAATAAAAATCACCTTCTCCCTCTACAGAAACCTTGCAAGGAATATGAGTTCAACCTCTTTCAGACTTAGTACAGAGAGGATTTTTTTAGCAAATTCTGTCTGCTGAGGGCAGCTACAACATCACAATAATTTGAAATGGACAGTTTTAAAACAAACCAAAGCCATATTTTTTTATGATTCACATCCAAGCTTTAATCTTTAGCAGGTTTCCCTCATGTTCTTGTGCATTAAGACAAAGGAGAACAAACCTTGAAGCCATGCTGGCGTGTCAGAACCAAACTCAATGGTGACTTTAGAAAAGCTGGTCAGTGGTCAGCCTACTGCTCTTCAGTCCTGCCCCCTGTCTAAGCCCCAGCAACATGTTCCCACCGCTTACTTAGGGTAACTGGTAGTGATCATATCATCATATGGTGAACTGGAGCAACTCAGTGACCCAGCTGACCATAAAGATAATTGAATTTCAACCAGGTAAGAGAACTGGTTTGACTCTATGTGGTCCCACTCTAGACAGCACTTGTACAAGGTTCTCCGTAAGGCAGGACTACCTCTGTTTGATGGCAGCGTGGCCTGAGATGGGCTTAATCCAGCCCTGAAACTTTACATCACAGCTTCATAACATACCCTGAATACTGGGAGTTTAAGCAATGGCAATCCAGAAAAGATAACATTTTTTAAAATACAAAGTATTTATGAAATATAACCTATGACCATAGAGATTATCATTCTGGTGTTTATGATCCCGTTCAGTCATTTCTGATTCCCTGCTTTCATGGTCCTTTCTTCCAGCCTGTAAGCCTGGGAAGATTCCAGCACCTACTCCTACTCTGCTATTGTAAGGCAGCAGTCTTTCATCATTAACAGGAATTTTTCTGGTTGGGTTTTTTAAAGCAGCTGAGTTGTCTTTAAACAGACCTGCCCTCCAGCAATCACATAACCTGTGTGTGCAAAGAAGCAAAGTCAACAACAGTAGTAAAGACCTATTAGGAAAAGGAAAGGGATAATTTTTGTTGGAGTATCAGTCTCCAGTGGACACTTACTGCAGCTCCAGTTTCAAAACATCCAGCCTGGTGAAATGCTCATAATGCTGTTTGCACATAGGATTTTACTGTTCTGAGTGAGGTTCAGACACAGGGAAGTCTGCTTTGAGGTGAAGTAGAATCTGCCTGCAGAAGAGAGTTTCTTCTGGGGCATATGCAAACTGGAGTTCACTTTGTTGTGAGATAAGTGTTAAATTTGGACCATAGTTTCAAAATTCTGTTAAAAATACTTTTAAAACAGGAAGGCAAGAGAGGTGCAATGTCGGTATAATAAATATCTCTCTTTTGGGTTAGTGGTCTCTTGTCAGTTGGGTTACAGATGCAGCAAAGGCTTGAAAGGCGTGCCTAACTATTTTGAAGTAACTGGATATTAGACCAGAATCTCATGCTTAAATATCATGTGCAATCAGGCCATAAATCTAAAGACTGGGAAATGGGGCCCTTTATCATACGTTTCCGTCTGACTCACTCATTTTGCACAAGTCAAAACCTCTCTGCCTCAGTTTCTCTGTGCAGCACGTAAAGTGAACAGTAGCTGCCATTGCCTGCCTTTGCAGTGATTTGATATCTCTATGAGAAAGGTCCTGTACATGCAGAGTATTACTTATTCATAGAGGGCTGAGGTTTTATAAATGTGGTAACAGCAACTGTGTCTTGAATATCAGAAAAAGTTAAAACCTGTCAACTTTATTATAGCTATCTATAATATTTATAATGTTCTAAACTGCCTAGAAATCATTGCAAGGTGAATGAAGTGAAATATGTTTAACACCAAACATCAGCATCCTTTATTATTCCTGCTTCAAATGTAACCCTCTTTTCTTTACCTTACACAAAACAGCCCTATTTCCAGTTCCATCACTGCTCTGTTAAGTAATTTGCGAAAAGCTAACAAAGTCTGGCTACATCCTCATAGCGACTGTTTAAACCCATTACTTTCTCTTTTAATCAAATCGCTGTTGTGTCAAAATATACAATTCTCGCCATGAATCTCACTGGCTTGTTACAGTTCACCGGTTGACCTTGAAAATGTTTGCTCTCCTAAGCGTCTTCTCTTCGGCCTCCAGCTAAATTGCTCAAGACCAGGCCTGATCATTTTTCTATACACAGAGACTTCTCATTAACATAAACAGAGCAGCAAGCTTTGCAACAAACAAAAATCAGCATTAGAAAAAGAAAATTCAAGAGAATCATTGGATGCAGAATGTGGTCTCTGTTACTTAGAGTCCTGGGTACAGGAAGTGATTTTTTTTTACATTCACATCTTGAATTTTCTATGGGAATGACCCCCCAGCCTCAAAAAAAACCCCAATGTACCACCCCTGTGGCTGCTTAACGCTTTTTTATTTCTTTCTTAGTTATCTTTCCTTTAGGAAATACCTTAAGCTGTTGAAGGGCCAAGAAGGGACAATGTAATACAGTGCAAAAGCCACTCACTCATTAGCATCAAAGATCTGTACAGATCTTAAATGAGGAGTTAAGTGCCAGGGGCTAGTTTCATTGTTTAATGTATTAAAGTAAATAAAAATGTATCTAAGATGTGGACACACAATTAGTTTTGAGTTATTTATCTGGAGTTTGTATGGTTTAGAAAAACTCCATCTTCTTGGCTGATCCTGTCCTAATGCATTTAACTTCAGCCATCAGCTATGATTAAACACCTGCTGTTGTGGGGAAACAAAGCACACTAATCCAATATGTATTTCTGACATCTTAAATATCACCCAGTCCCCTGACATCAGGCACAGCTTTTCAGCGGGATGGAATTCCAGAGCATATTTTTCTAATTTATGGATGGACAATAAATCAAAATTAAGCCTTGGGCAATGAAATATACATCAGTGCAGAATGAACTGACTGCAAACTAGGGCACAGAACAGCAGCGGGGAGAAGGGTGCATTAATGGAGTCCTGAGCTGCAAACACTGATGTGAAAATTAAGGAAGTTTCTCTCATATTTTATTATAGAGAAGAAAAATTAAAAGATAGCTGAAGCCAAATGTAAGTTTTATAATCTCCTGAACACCCTGCTCTGGGCGCAGTTGTCCTGCTGGTCCTGATGCCACCATTTTATACCATGTCTGCAAAAGAATGGCTTAGTGGCATTGCCTCTATTCAGACCCATTCAGATGCTGAGAGCTTTGAAAGTTTAACCAGAACGTTAATTTTATGGGTTTGCATTCTGCATTGGGGATGCTGTGAAAGGAGTAGGAGGGAGAGTGGAAGAAACTTCAAAAAAGGCGGGGTGGGGGGGAGAAGGAGGGAGGGAAGAGAGAGGGAGGAAAGGGGGAAAAGGACAGAGAAGGAATGGGAAAAAGCAAAATTCAGATGGAAAGGAAGTAAAAGATATAGACATAATTGTAGTGAAAACCTGAAGGTGATATATACCCTGTACAACTCATCCTAATAAGTACTACCCCTGAGGTACCAGAGGCTCACTTTTTCAGGAGGTAAAATCCTGGCCCCTACTGCAAACAGTTGAAAGTTTTCCTTTCATTCAAATGCAACAATGGCTTTATTCCCTAAGCTTGATAAATAGAATAGACTTCCTCTTGGCTGGAGACTAAGGTGTTGCACTTTAATTTAATATCTCTTGGAGGGTGGGGAAAACCAACATAGTATTATGCAGCAGGAGTGAAAAGTCTGAAAGACTCCAAATTGGTTTTGTGAACCTAAAATATTAGCCTTAAAGATTCACAAGATCTGCATCTTTATTAGTTCAATCAACCAAAGTCTGAATTACCTTAAAAGTTGCATATAGATGAACCCTTATTCTGTTGCAGTACTTAATTATTCTATGTCAAGAGCTAAGTGGTTTAGTTTCTGTTACATCAAGGCCTCCCAGATTGCAACCCACAGCCACTTGTATCCTAGAAAGGTTTTGCATGTGACCCACAAAGGGACCTTTTTTCATCTGACATCTTTTGAATGTGATACACAGTAAACTAATTTCTCTGTGTGGTCCCCAGCCTGTTGTCCAACCCATTAAGGGACCCTCAATGAACATGACACAGAGAACACCTGTTGTATCATTTCTGAGGATGTGAGGGGTCCCACTAGGTTCAGAGAAACTAGTTTTGCTTGAAGCTAACCAGGACCTGTGGTCTGTTGGATATGCTGTCCCTGGGCACACATGGGCACATAAGAATATGTTGAGCAGGATTTGCAAGACACTTAAATCAGGGGTGGGCTGAAATAAGTGCTAAATACTTGCAGCTCAGGTATGTTTTGGAGGCATGATTACTTTGTCTTTGTGAAGCACCGTGAGGGCCTTGATCTGAGGGGAAGCTAGCATAGTGATGGTTATTGTCCTTGCTCTCCTGTGGAAGAGTTGGAAGATTAGGAAAGCCTCTTGCTCCCCTGTGGAAGAGTTGGAAGATTAGGAATGCCTCTTGCTCTCCTGTGTTGCACTATGCCAAAAACCAGTCCAAATGCAGAAATTACCCTGATCATATCGGCTTGGTCTTTAGTTATGCAAAGCTACAACTGAAGTAACAGGTTTAGAGATTTTTGTCCCAATTGAGATTGTCACATATGTTCAAATCCCTTGTCTTTATCATGTCTTAAGATGTAATGAGATATTTTTTCCCAAAGAATAAATGGCTGTGCACATTTTTTAATTTAGGATGGAATTTTTTTGCTTTATTCTTTCATTGGCATTTTATATGTATCCACTTACATGTCCTTTTGAATGTATTTAAGATTATGCAGTGTATAATCTGTAAGTTCTGTCACTTTAGGGAAAAAATGCAAGACAAAACAATAAAGCACTGGATATCCTTTAAAAATAGAAAACCAATCCCATTTCCTTTCCAGCAGCATCCAGCTGACAGAACAGCATAGAATATGACTGCTCAAACACTCTTGTACCCTTATGCTTTGGCTTTGTCTTTTATATTGAGCATCTCCATGTGATGAGTCATCAGGCTTGGAGCTATCACACATCTTTCCTACTTCCAGTGATTCCTTGGAGCTTTCTTCAAGGGAACAAAACTCATATGTGTCAAATACTTGTGTAATACATACTAATAGCAATAATAACAAACCAGAGATAACTTTTTGCAACCCAGAGGCTTTGTCATTGCTTTTATGGATGGAAGGGAGGAGGCACAAAGATTGAATCTTTTTCAGAAAGGAGCTAAGTCTTATGGCTGCCAGCAAATATTCTCAGAATTTTCTAAGAGTCTGATGCCACCCAAATTAAAGAGAATATAATTGACAAGAATCAAAGCTATTACCAACTATTTTTTGTGCCTTTCCTCCTCACCTTTTCTTTATTGATTAGTCCTAGAGGTGAAAAAACACCCATGGACATGCAGCTGGATTTCAGCAGCACACCACAACATTATTGATTTAACAATGGAGAGGGTATACAGTCTGCCTACCCCCTCTTCCACATAAAACACTTATATTAGCTTCAGCAATGCGTAATTCTTAGCTCAGGATAGAACATCTATATATAGCTCTTGGATTCAGCTCCCACCTTTCCCTACCTCTGGAGGATCCAGCCCCACCACGTCTGCCCAGCTTTGCACATCTCTCTTTTTATCATGAGGTGAATTCTACTTGCCACAGATGTCAACTTAGAAGGAAAAAAAAAAAAGAAATCAGAACTGCTGGATGAAACACTGGTTCCTTCAGGACAGTCACATGTAGAACATGGTCAGGCTCCCTTTCCCAGCACATACTGAGTAACTTTTACAGGATAAAGGCATGCTATTACATAACCATTGTGTTTCTTCTTCTGAAGCCCTCAGAGACAAACCCTGTGCCTGTGGAGGTGAAGCAGAACTCGGCAGGTTTTTCCCCAGGTTCTTTGAGTTGCTTTGCTCCGATTCAAAGGCTAGTGCCTACAAATTAGATGTTGAATAACCTTTTGGTGCTTTTTTGAATGCTATGTGATTGAGCAGAAAAACGGATGGAAGATTGGATTAGGTTGTTCCTGGCTATTTCTCATTCTCCTACTGACCTCATCTTGGGCTAAGTTAACTCCCGCTTCTAATTCATGGTTCCCTAGCCATCTTCCCTAGGTGAGATACTGCAAACCCTTCTTGAAAAGAACAACAAGTAACATTTAATTTCCTGGTCTGTTTGAACTTAGTTTATTCTGACTAGACTGCAAGAACATTGTTAGGGCATTTAAAATTAAGTGGAAGGATTAATGAGGTGAAAGTACATAAAGTGTTAAACAAGAACAGTGGCACGATTTTCTTTTTTTTTGTTTATCTTTCAAGAAAGTTGATCATCTTAGGAAAAAAATGGCCAAAACAGAGTCGAAAAGCTATTGGCTATAATAGGAGCTTTATAGTAGTTGGGCTACAGCCTGATCTTGGTGAAACTGGTGAAAATCTGCATAATTTGCATTGAATTTAATCACAAGATTATTATAGAAAAAAACAAAGTCAGTAATCTATTGCAGTTATATTTTAGCAACTGTATTTAAAAGTGTTAGTTTAGTATGTTATGCAGAAATATGGACCGGTACTAAGTGTTGTAAATACGCTTTCCTGCACAGATGGTCAACTTGTACCGTTTCTTTTCATGGCCAGAGAAGAGTAGTCAAAGCAGCAAAAGGTATAACGGAGTGGTTGGACACCAGGAAAGGAGTTTGACAAGGCTGTCACATCTGTTCAATATTTATAGTGAAATAATAATGTGTATTGCTGTTGATGGTTGCCATAGTGGTATTAACATTGGCAGAAGGAGATGTTGTAATCTCAAGTATGCTGATGACATCCTTATTGCTGAGTCTGTGGTTTCTAGCACTAGTAATGTAAGTGGCTGAAGTTAGTGTGGGCTCAGACACTGTGGATGACAGTTGACAGCAGCATTACTGAATGGAAATGAACAGGTTGAGCAAGTAAAGAAGTTATTTTCCTCCAGGAAAATGGAGTTTGCCACATTCTCCTGGCAAGTTAAAAAAAAAAAAGTTTTCAATGGCCCAGTAAGTATCTAAAATAATCAGATTTATATTATAGTGTGCACAAACAAAAGCCTTTAACATCTGCTTATTGGCATGAAATTCATCACTGTTAAGCAGAATGGTGCAAAATCTATGCTCTTCCTGAAGCTGTTCACCATCTTCCTATAAACTTAAGATGATCTTCTTCAGAGCCTGGGTCTTCTCCTGGCACTCTAGATAATGGTGAAGCCAGGCTTTGTTTGCAAATGTTCTATCTGTTATGAGTGTCAAATCAAAATAAGCAGAGACTCAAGGACCAGGCTTTAACCAGAAAAGATGAAGACCAACATGCACAAATGCAGCTACTGTCAAACTGAGTTAAGACAGTAGTGATGACGACAATCTCAGCCTGAGGAGAGAGCGACAACTGATTGAAGGATGTATGGTCTGCTTACTGAATCTCTGAGTGTTTCCTTCAGAATTACTTGTTCTGAATGTCTGGGTTTTCTGACAAGCAGGTTGTGAGGGAAGAAACTGAGATTTGCCAGGGCAAATAGCAACTTCCATGCGTATAGAAAAAATTCCAGTACAGTATGATGAAAAGTAATTTATTGAGGAGCTTTTCTGGTTGAAAGTTACTAGTGAAGTGTTATATTTCAATACCTGTTTCTTCATATTTTTTGATAAAACATGTAGAAATGTAAGTGTATGCATTTTTTCATATTGTAGAGTGCATAAATCCTATTAATGGTTCATGCTGCTTTGTACAATGCGTTATACAAGTGGACAATGCCAGTTTATAGTCATGGCAATTTTATGATGGAGAATATATCTTTGGATATGTACCTATTCATATACAGAAAAGAAAAAAAGAAAGAAGTGAGAGAATAATTGAAAGAATATTTAGCAGACTTGATAAAGTTTAAAGGCATTTAGAGCTATGTTTCCTTTGCAGAGATCTACTTAATTTAGAGTCTATTGGGACATTTAAAGAAAGTTTATGCTCCTTTGCATTCATGAATGAGCTTGTGGGAACCTTCCAACTCAGGACATTCTATGATTCTATGATTCTATGATTCTTGGACTTCCTTCATCATTATCACAAGGATTGTTCATCATTTTCTTCTTCCTTTTTCCCATATTAGAAATGAGGCTATTAGTGTCCAAAAGTATTGTGCATATGGTCTCTCAGTGATACAATAAAAAAAAACACGGTGCAAAAACTAGAGCTGGATCCAGTAGAGAAGTATTTCTTTAATATTACATGACACTGTACATGTACTCTGTTCTTAAGGAGATGCCTATGTGATTGTCGTGGCATGACTAATTGCACTGAGATATTGGTCAATATATCACCACTGGTCTACTCTTGCATATTTCACAAAACAGTTGTGTTGAAGACCCCATTGCAAAGTTTTTAGTGTCGGCTGCTTAGTTCCTGGTTTGCACTGAAGTCCATGGTGGCTTGTGTTTCATGTTATTCTTACTCAGATTAATAGGGGTAGTGCCTGGCTGCACAGAACTTCATAGTCATACTGTTGGTGCTATAAGAGATGTGAAAGCAGAAGCAGATGTACCTCCAGATTACATTTTACATTATTTCTAGCAATATAATGTCATTTTAATTATTAATTTATATACAATTTTTTATTAATTTATGTACAATTTATATACAGTCTAGGGTGAGAACTGCTTTCTTTATTTTGAAGGAAATAGATCTAAAAAGGTGCTTTTTTTTAACTGTAAAGAGACATATAATTTGCCAAGGTAGACTTGCTTCTCTAACAGGTGAATAATTGCCTTTATCTTTACAAGTCTGGAATTTTTGTCTAAGGACTCTAATTCTGGTGTGACTGGAATTGCTCCTGTGTCTGCACAACCCACCTTGCAGCCTGTATATCAGCTCCTGACTTCCTGTGAATTACAGCCTGCCATATAAAGGGAAATTAAAACCTGTGCCTGTTTATCTTGGAATACCAGACTGTAAACTATGGAGATTCAGCAGATACTTCATAAGCAGCTGAATGTTTTTTGCAGCATGGCACAAACCTCCAAGAGAGGAGACACTTGACAGTAGGAAACTCAGCAGCCATTCCAAGAAGCTGTCGGAAATTATGTTTGTGTGAATGATGATGAAAAAGTAAAACGAAAAAAAAATATTTTGTGCTCTGGTAAATTTAACCCACACTTCTAGATTTATTGCTATTTTGTTTTAAATTTCTTAAAATTATTTCTTCCATTCTTGCTTCGTATTTTATTGAGTTTTTCCACTGTTGCAGCAGACAAATGTAAATAGCGTTATGGTCAGGTCCCATTTTGCTAAAACCAGTGAGGACATCTATTTATCACTCAGAGTTACTGCAAAAGCTATGGTGGTTGACTATGAGCTTGAAGTGTCCCGTTCATACTCACTCCCATAGCCATTCACAGACAGATGTATTGGCACAACTGCTGGGAGGGCAAACTGTGACATTAGAGGTGGGGACAAGCAGTCAGGGACAAGATGAGGTGCCACTTCTTAATCCGCCTTCATCGCTAAAGACTGCTGTGGAAGAGCAGAAATCAACAGTATCTTCAGGGTATGAATTGATTATACATCCACACATGTAGACACAGCCACACACAATCATCTGAACCGGTAACAGGATGGGACAGTATATGCCCAAAATCCGTGCTAGCCATATGAGTCTGAAGAGACCAAAAGGCTTATTCCAGTCTCAGACACAACCCTCCTGGTTATACTTCTGAATATAATGTTCACTTTTGCAATGTGATATGTGAAGTAGTGGTGTTTGTGAGCTCAGCCTCAGTGCTAAACATCCTTCTGCTGGCTCCACTGGAAATTCTTTCTCCTGGAACTGTTACCTTCAAAGAAAGAAACACATTATGTGGAAGATGGTGGTGGTGTAGCCGCTGGCTAATGACTGTAGAAGATCAGGGTAGTCGAAGACTTTGTAGATAGGAAAATATGAAGTCCATTTCTTTGATCGAGCTCTACTAGGGTCATTCTGCCAGGAACCATACTGCATGCAAAATCATAAATAAATAAAAAAGGCCCTGCAACATGGAGAAAACACATGAAGAGGTAATGGGATTTTCCTGTGTTATAAGAGCAGTTGTATAGATATCTGTAGAGGTACCAAAGTGGTGACCATGATTTTAGCTAGATATGTGACTTTCATTATTATCTAGTTCATTTCAAAGTACAACTCTTCATTAAGAAATATTAGTTTATTGTACCAAATTCTAACAAATTTTCCTTCTTCTAGAGAACTTTGGGAATAATCTTTTTAAATCCTTCTGAAATGGCCAGAGTGGGCTCCATATTTTGTATCATTTTACTGTATGTTTCTGATTTAGATTTATCTGTGATATAGATTTATGGATATACTTGCAGAGCAAAAACTCTTCAAGCACATGGCAAAACAGAGTAGATCAAGTCTAATACTACATGAAGGACTACAAGTACTTCAGGCCTACTACTAATAAACTAAATTAGAAATCTAGCTCTTATCTAACGGAGCAGATTTGGATTTAGTATCCTAGTTATGTGGAAGTATTTGTATGAATGCAGTGAAACCAGAAAAACTGTATTTTAAAACATCAAGGGAAGTAATTTTATGTGCAAGGAGTAATGAATTTATAAAATTAAATGGACTTGAACTAAGAAGCAAGGGATGGGTTGCTTTGGAGGTTTGGTCTTGCAAATGTCCTTTTTAGATAAGAAAATAAAGAATACTGCAAGATTTGTAGTAATTTGTTAGATTTAGTAATGTATTGAAGATTTATTGTCTTTTCAGCGAAGTAAGACAAAACGATCCTCTGCAGTATGGGCTGGAATAGAGAAAATGATAAGGAAATAATTGATTCTTCATAAGTAGACAAATGAGCGTGTTCATATTTTGTGTGTTCATTACTTACAACATTTACACATTTATGAATAACTATGGCAGATCTGTTCACATGCATTGATTAGCTGCATGTTCACTCAGTAACTCTTTCTGTCATACTTACCTGTACTGTACTTTTGTCTGTCACATAAATAACCACATAAATGCTAATACTCTCCCCATGGGGAGTGAGCTTAGGGTCTGTGATAGGCACCAGGCAGACAGCATCATAAGCGGGTATCTTTTGCATGTGCATGGAAGAAAGATGGCATGGAGAACAGTATCCACCCTACTGCTTCACTCTTGTTCTCTCCAAGACTGACAGGCTCCCATGTGTGATATTCTGTTAATTGTTCTGATGACCATGGGAGCTACCTATGCAAAGTCTAAGGGTTAATCTAATTTTGCTTCACCTCCTGGACTACAAATGTGCACAACACCCAACAGACTGCAGATGAGCTGTTGCCTGTTCTCACATATCTTTACTCACATAGGTAAACCTTTTTCATGTGAGGATTTCCTGACTTTTTAAGACTATTTAATGAGTTATTAGATTTTCACATGGCTCAGTTATAAGTCTCTAACTTATAGTTACATAAACTAAACATTTAGTTTCCTTTTTTTGACTTCACAACCCCATCACTTCTTGTGATGTAGAAAGTGCTGGAAAGCTGGTGAATGTCAGTGTTTGCCAGGGCTGCTCCACGAGGGAAGACAAGCCAGAGCGGAGGGTGACCCCAGCATAGGCAGCATCCTTGCCAACAAGCACTGTCCCACCGTCCTCAAGCAGGGCCAAGCTGTTCAGCAGTCTTGGACAAGGTGAGGCAACGTGTTGGCTCTGGGGTCCTGCCAGGAGCAGCTGCAGACAGGGCTAGATAACATGAACCTGAGGTCCACCTAAGGGGACAGGACATACAGGGTAGGTGTGAGGTCAGTGCAGGAAGAGCAGCCAGTTAGTCAGGACAGCAAGAGACAGGGCTGGACACAGATGCAGCTATGGCATAGCTAAAGAAGGTCCCAAATGATGAGGTCTGAGCTTTAGTGGAGTTCCCTGGCCCCATGGCATAGGGAGCATGGGCAGATGTCCCAGGGGAAGTTAGCTGTGATAAGTAAAGCCTACTGGGGCACTCAAGGTCCTGATAATATTGTCACCTAGGCATATGCGCTAAAAAATATTTGCGGATCCTTCTGGAAAAAAGCTTACCTTGCTGCAGACGGTTTGTTGGGTTTTTTGGTAGAAACAGAAAGTTTGTGCTGTGAAGAATTACTTATGGATATGCTGTCTAGAAATCTGTACTCTGATAACCTATATTACTGGAAATAGTGAAATTTTGCTATCAAGTCTGTGAATAACAGTAGAAGCATTTGCATGCATACTCATGACACCCAAATAGATAGTGTTTACTTCCCTGTATCTGTTCTTACTGCACTCTGAACCAAGCTAATAGCAAACCTCCCAGTGCCCTGAGCATTACAAGAGTAGGCCTTAAGGGGACTGCTGCACTTTGCACATCATATCTAAAGACGTTTGTATTGGAAGCATCTGTAGAATTATATTTTTGTGTTAGACACTTGATTTATTGCTGCTATCACTTTTCCTGAAGAGAACAATTTTATTCTTTCACAATCAAAGTCATCAGTTTAAGTTCATCTAAAAAACCAGACATTAGCATATTCATTACCAGTGATTTAACTATATCTTAGAGCACTATAGTAAATTAGATTCACATCTCAAGGATTTTACTTTCCTACTTAGCAACATTTGTCATTGCAAAACTGTGTTTTCCTCAAAAATGGCTATAGTTGGTCAAAGAAAGTTTGAATTTAAACCTTTTTTAAAAACCAGCATTATTATTTCTTATGCTGTTATGGTGCCTTTTAGCAGAAGCCTTAAAGATAGTCAGTACCCCTATATTATGCATAAATGGAGAACAATAAACAGTCTGCACAACACAGGATGTGAAATATAGCAAAGGCAGGCAACAAGTAATTACACTATGTAATTACATGTTTTTTAAGATGCAGTGTTTTGGAATACTCTTTGTTATAAGGTAAGGTCCTTTCTCCTACAGGGAATTCCTGACTTGCTGCAATCTGTTTTATGGTTGTTGCCTTTGCACTCCACCATCCCTTCTGCCCCAAAGTACATGCTTTCTCTTACAGACAACTGGACTGGGCCGATGACTTGAAGGTCCATTTCCAGGCAGTACTTTGGCTGAATTTTTAAAGTATCTAATTAATTTTAATGGAAGCTGTGTATTTCAATCCCCTGGACTACTCTGATAATCTCAGCTGCACAAGTGGTGCTGATGATACAATTTTCTGCTGAGTCGGAATGTAATGGAAATCCATGCATGTTGTTAGGGGAAGTCCTGTTTACAGAAAAGCATAAAACCAAGTCCTGTTAGCTTGCATTCATCACTTCCACAGGCAGAAAGGAAGGAAAGCATTATTTGTTGAGAAGATTGAGTTAAAATATAGGGGTGTCAGCTCCAAAGTCTTAAAAACTGTAACATGTATATTTACTTGTCTATAGCTTCATCTGGGCAATGGTAGTCGCTTACAGCTGTGAATGGCTAAGAGGTGTTACAGAGGGTTGTCTTTCCCGAGGAAACAAATGCTAAGCTGTAATGCAGCTGTTGCACAACAGCTAGGAACGAGGTGATCCCCACAAAGCATTTTGCTGGGAAAAACATGCTATTAAAAGTGTAAGATATTATTACTAAAATTACATCTGTTTTATGTCAATGTCACTATATTACTGGAAATCAATATCCACATACTTCAGTAACTTCTGTTTGTGTGTGACAATTTATTAACTATAAATAAAGAAGTGTCCCTTCATATGGCAAGAAGTACAGCCTTTAGCCTAGCGGAATATACTACAGATTTGTTCTTTTTCTTCTCCCTACAGTGCACTGTGAGATTAAAAAAGGTTAGCCCCCATTAAAAACTAGCACATGCTGGAGGGGATGTCTTTTCAAAGCACTTTCTCTGAGGGAAGAAAAAAAGCTGTTTAAATATTGCATTTATAACATTTAAAATGATATTTCATCATTCCTCTCCCAGAGAATGATAGCGATACTATAGCAAGTGACAGAAATAACCTTTTAATAAAAGTGAATTTTTATAGTAGGACTGGATGGCTCAGGATATTAGTAATGGAACATAGAACCTCTCCCTTCTAGCTCATCCGTTCATGTCCGTCCCTGCCTGGTAAAGACCCAAAATTATTATCATCAGATGGCTGCTTGGGGGCCCAGAGGAAATGAGTTGGTGGTCTTGGTCCAGTCACTGGCACTAATTGCCATCCTTGCTGACAGTCTTGTTAGACAGGCGTGGAAGAAGCCCTGCCTTAATGAACTATTTTACAGGTTTACTATTATACCCCTACATTCAAGCACCTGAATGCTTTACAGGTATTAGTCATACTGTCCTCACAACACCAGTAATCAGCAGGGACATATTTACCCCTGTCTGTAGATGGAGGAGCAGAGGTATAGAGCAGCTGTATTTAGTGATGCAGGAAGTTGGAGACAAAGGTGAGCACGAGGTTCTGCTCTCCTGCTTTAACCCTAACTGCAGTGCCATCTCCCTGACTCACCTGACGGATAGCAAGGGTTCCACCAAATGAGGGCTGGTGCATAATGGAGAATGGACACTGCAGCCGACTGTATGCCTGTATAATATTTGCTTAATAAATATCTCTAAGCATTTGTACTAGTGCATGGGGAAAGTGCTGCACAGGAAAGTTGCAGAGGCCTGCGTTATTATAGGAGACGTATTTCAAATAATGTGGAGAACAAACTTTCCCACTTCTAAGAACAATAGATCCACAGCCTGTATTTTTGTTAATCAGATGGTTTGTGACTGATGAGGTTTTTTTCTCAGTTTGGCATAATAAGCAATTTACTTCCTCACTGATACGGTTATTGTCACAGCTTTTGCACTAGTGTTTGATAGCATTGATTAGTTTGTGCTATGCTAATTTTTAGCACAAGGAGGGAATTGATTTACTTCAAGCTTAGTATATTTTAGCACTGAAGTGGAAATAATTCCATTGAAAATATGGAAAATGAGCAGTCACCTTAACAATTGAATAAATGACTTGACATTTGTGGGGCTAAAGTATTCGATAGATAAGAAGATTTTCATATTAAAAATAAATCATTGGCCTACCTATTATTTAGCTAGACTTAGAATCATGAATAAGGGGTCTTCCACAGAAAGAGAGAGGAGAATATTGATTGTGCCTCTGTATTAAAAAAAATTAAATGGGTGGCATTTCCTAGTTCCTTACGGGAAAAAGTCAGTGCATTTAGGTTATGGTCAGAATAACTCAATAATTTCTAAAGCAGTTCTTCTATCAAGAGGTCATAGATGATGTGATTTCCTGTGTCTTCTGCAGATACTGGGTACAAATTCTCTAATAGGGATTCCTTGTTATGAATTATTCACAGCTCAGAAGCGTGCTCCATATCCAACTATCTTAAAAGAAAGTAAAGCATATTCTGCATTGAAGAATTTGCCTGAGGCAGAAGGGAAATAACAGAAGAGTGGAACCTGTCTGCAGAAAGGAGAAAAAAGGTTACAGCGATAAAACTCTGCTAGCAAAGGCTGCTTTTATGTCCAGTGGAACAAAACCTATTGTGAAATAAATACTACATTACCATTCTTATAAAACTGAGCACACAAAATACTCTAAAAACATCTCAAGAAGGTTGCCTGTCCAGTAGGAATTTACTTCACTTTTTATGATTGCTTTGCCACTCAATACTTTTGCCTGCAGTGCCCTACCTCACACAGGACAATGGGAACGAGTGAGGTTGTTGCCTGGCTCAAATTTATCCATTCACAACATCACAGAAGCAAATGAAACAGGGATGAGGACCATGACTCTAGTCTCAGTTCCATCCACTACATCAGGTCATATACTCTGAAACAGAGATCATATCTCTTCTTATATTACTAGGGGGTTTATATGCACAGTCACTTTCTGGGTGTGCAGAATAAGCTCCCTGATTTGAATGAACAGTCAGTGTTTATAATTGAACCCAAAGTCAATGGGTACTTTCTTATGAACAGATAGATATATTTTTTACTCTGAAGGATTAGACCCCAAGTTTTTCAAATTGGGTACTCAAAATTACTTCATGTCTTGCTTTCAACTGCTGGTGTGTTCCTTTCAAACTCTAGGTGAGTTCCTTATCTACAACATGCAAATCAGCACACTTCCTCATCTCATAGGTGTTTTGTGAAGATAAATGCATCTTTGTTTGTAAATCCCAAAGAAAATATGGTACGAGCATTGTACAAGAAGCTCAGAAGGAAATAAATAATAGTGTATTCAGTGCTGGGTTTAAATGGTTTATAGTAAATAATGTAAGAAGTCACCGACTGAATGACAAGAATAAAAGAAAAAATGAACAGCCATGCATGCAGCACATCGAATGAGCCCTGGTTCCTGTAGAACTAAGTATGTTATCTTGTAATTAATATCTATCATAATGTATTCCTGTAAGGGAGTCAGATTGAATTTACAGAGGAACACTTCATTGTCACCTTTTCAGTCATGATCATATGGCCTGAATGTACTTTCGTTGTAAGGTGTTTTGAACTGGGGAGTTCCAAAATACACTTTTCTAATTTTTTACACATCATAATAATGACAACAAAAAGAATGTAGAATAGCTGCTTATATGTGCCCAACAAATCCTGTCCAGTTAGAATTAGATATGCTGCAGATTTGTCTCTTTTCAAGTCTTTTTCAGTATAACAGTAGTTAAAATGTAAGATGTCTGCTATATTTCCCTTTTTGTTACAGCAGGACTATGTCCACACAGCATGTTCCAAGTCTGAGCTCTTCCAGCACTGCAACACCCAAGGTCCCTGTGCAGCACCCCTTCTGAAAGCCTCGTGACTGTGGGGTCAAAAATGCAGCTGTCCCAGATATGAGTTCCCCAAACTGAGCGAGGTAGCTGTGATCTCATGTGTGGGCTCAGGGTCCTGTGAATGTTTACCATTGGAGACATAAGGCTCATTGACCTATCTGAGTGCGATTATTGGAAGTAGCTTCCTGTTGATGTAGCAGTAGTCAAAAGCCAAATCAGGGGAGACGTCTGTGCTTCTCAGAGGTCTGAAGAGTCAGCTGCATGGAGAGTGTGAGGACCCATTGTAACCAGTTTACATTTGTAGTCTTGAGGAAGTGGAGGAGAAAATGGCACTGCTCGCAATGGGCACTGAATTACCTCCACTTAATTAGCTAGTTGAATTTCCTGCACTCCTTTTGTAGTGCAGTGTTGAAAGAGTAGCAGGATCCTATGTTGAGCGATATGAACGTGTCCCTGAACTCCTATGATTTAAATAATGATCTGGTGGGGTTTTCTTCAAATAGTCTTGTTTTAGCTCAGCACTGAAAACAAGATCATGGTGTCTCTTGGAGGCAGACATTTCTTTAACTGAAGGTTAATCCTTGAACATCCTTGCAGCTGCCTGATAGTGCCTTCTGAAAGGGGAAAAATCTCATATAGCTAGTCTAACCGGATTGTCTGGAGTTGCAGGCTGTTTCCAGAACAGGTGAAGCACATATTACAAGTTTCTGGACAAAAATTTCTGGAGTAGAAATGAACAATAAGCCAATAGTGGAGTTTGTCTAATATTGCCTGCAGGTGATTTTTTGCTAGTTTACTCTGTTCACTGTTCCACCATCTCTTCCACTCATCCCCTCAATGTCTGATATAAGAAGTAAAGCAAATTCACCACAAGAAATGCAGGAATAATTTCATTTGTCATATAAAATGGACTGATTTTCAGAAAGTGCTGAACATCTACCCTTTCAAATTTGGGCTCCTTCCAAATGTTAAGTAGCCAGGATTACTAGTCGCTTTGAAAAATTAGGCTTAAAATACTAGTATCATTAAAGGTATGGCAGATGAGTAATCCAACTGCTATTTTTTAACCACTGGACGTAAACTAATACAAATGTAGTAAAATGTCTACGGAATGTAGATAAATCATTTTGCAATATGCTATTTGTCTGCTTTCAGGTATGTGAAAGCATGTTGTTTATCCTGCCAAGTTTGGTAATATTCCTATTAAAGGATGTCCAGTTGCTTCCTTTGCATGATAAATCCCTCAAAATATAAGAAGATATGAGTCAATGTAATCTTGCTCTAGGAATACAAACAATAACATTATTATATATAGGAAAATGTAGTTCTTCCTGAATTGGAAAATAGGATGTGGTACATGGTGGTACCTAGCATAAAGGAGATAAGGAACATGTAGTTCAACCAGCCTCTAACAGGGCCAAATCTTATCAGTGAAGAGCTATATCACATAACATCAGTCTAGTAAGGAGTATAGGAAGAAAGATAAAGTGTAAAAATATTTCTACCTACATTGCTACGTTTTCTAGAGTGCCACTTGGAAGAGAAGGTGCAAAATATGTTTTTCATTAAACGGACTGGGTACTAAAATTGAATTGGGTACCAGTGCATGCCTCCAGCATGGCACAGAGACTACTGGAATACTATGCTCAGTTTCAGACACCTGTCAAAACAATACATAGTAATGGTCAAAGTACAGCAGAGGACCACAAAAATCACACACGTTCCTTATTTATTCAAAAGAGGATTTCTGGCAAAAAGGGAACACCTTGAAGTATATACAGTTACTGGGGGATTAATTATTTTAGAACTGTTTGAGTTAGACTTGAGTTGAAGAAGGAGGAATACTAATCTAAAATGAGAATCTTGCAAGGACCTGGTGTTACATGGAGAGCAAATTACATTCAGTGAATAATACAGCTGTAACTTGAGCAATTGCAGAGTACTGTAGAACAGCTGTAGGACTGTGGAACAACTGTAACAATACCCAGAGAGGTAACAGAAAGTAGCTGCATTGACTTTTGACTTTTTTGTATTAGCTAATTTTTTTGTATTTTTATGCTCTCTTTACTTTTTCAGAAATTGTACGTTGGATAAAGTGATTTGCCTTAAACAGAGTACAATCAGTCTTAGGCAAGGAAAAAGGGGCTGTATGGAGCCACTGCTAACCCAGAGAAGAGAATACTTTGATAGTAGGTGATTATTCACCTCTCGCTCTCTGAGTAGTCCAATCACTAAAAAAAAAAGTTTTCACATTTTAGTTTCACTGGTTACAGACCTAATGCCCCTCTCTTGGGTCACATAATGAGAATTAGAGGCATATTTCTTACCGCAGTGTTGAGAGACCATTTCCTGGCAGCTAATTAATGTTCCATCCTTACCTAGACTCAAAGGAATTTCAGTCTTCTTATTACTTAAAGAATTTTTTTTTAATGAGGGAAGCCTTTTTCAGGGGGAAGTTATATCCTTGATATTTTAGATATTATTATTTCTTTTAGCAGTATTTCAGAATTCTTTAGAATCCAAATAAGCTTATTTATGATGTAGAGGGTTTTGAATTACATTTCTGAATCTCTGTGGTTCTTCTAATTGTTTAAATCAAAATACACAGCAATATTTTTTGTGTGTTCTTTGGAAAATCATTTCGCTTTCAGAAGTAGCAGGCTAGTTGATGAAAAAAGGAGAAAAAAGAGGAAAAAGCGGAAAATCTGCACAGCAATAGAAGTCGTCTGAGAATCAGACTGGAGCTGGATAAGTCTGTGTGTGAATGTTTATATAAAGCCCAAGTGACATCAGCAGGAACTGGGAGAAGGATAATCTCTAACTTTAGGTGAGTTGGTTTTATTTAAACCATTTAGATTTTTTTCACCTCAGAGTAAAAATAGTTGCCATCATCTCTGCGTTTGCCTTTTGGGCATAGGGAAAAAAAATATAAGGCCATGAGAAGATATATTAATAGACTACAAAGGCAGTATGGCGCAGAGGTTGCTTCCACATGCTTTTTGCCTCTTTTGGTCCACTTGTTTAGGAGACCATGCTCACAAAGCAAAAAAATGGTAGGCTAGAGAAATCTATGGCATTGGAGTAAAAAACATCCATGGAAAGAACTTGAATGGCTTGCAGTGGGATAGTGGAGTAGCAGGAGCTCTAAGGGCCAAAATTTCGGAAAGGCAGAGTCTCCCAGTCTGGAGGAAGTCCTGAACTCAGCAGGGTCTGTGAGGTCCAGCTTTTTTGGAAGCACGGTGGTCTCAATCCAGTGATAAGCATCCCCTCTTGGCAAGGTACTGTCAGAGTGTCTCACTGAGTTTGTATCAGCATGCTTAACTTCTTATTTGGGAAAGAAAAACACAGTTTGGGACACCATGGGTAACTATCATTTTCTCAACTAGGGAATTCAGTCCTTCAGTGCCTTTTTATGAAGATGAGGCTATAACCATCAGCTTCTCCAGACATGACTGCTAGGAGGAGCAGTCATTCTTCAAGGCATTTTGATAGCACTACTCTCCTGTCAGGTAACTGATGTCTTCTGAGCAGGGGGTTTGAACCAGATGACCTTCAGAAGTCCCTTCCAACCTCAGCCAAGGCATAGTGTGATCTGTTGTTACAAAAATCATAAAGAATGTGGCAGCACACCCTCACTAAGGGATGCAGCAGTGTAAATCGGGGGCCCTGATTACTGATCTAAGTCTCAACAATAACATATTTTATGCCTTTGGGAAAGTCATTTTGCACCTTTATCAGATGTAGCCATATCAACAGTCATGGATATTTTTACAGGGCCTGCCCCACTACTCTGTTGTGTGGACTAATTGGTTAATATTTCTTCTGTTGTTTGTATATGTAAATGCTATGTAAATGCTATATAAATGCTGAATAGTTATTAACTCTGCAACTTGCTGCTAGTGTTCACGTCACCATGGTAAGCACCACTTTCTTTCCCAGCGTAAAAAGGTTAATAGGCTTTGCCCAAGGATAGACCTTGCCACCACCGAAAGGCAGCAACTGATAGACTTCAGTGTTGTTTTCAGTAGTCTTTGAGCAGTTTACATCAAATAATTTTTAAAGAAGCAAATCCTATCTAACACCAGATTTTTATCTAAAATTCACTGTAAACTTCTTAAGTCTGATCTCTGCTTTCCAAATAGGAAGGTTTTTCCTCCTGTATTCTTCTTTTCCAGCTCATAAAAATAATAGAATATATAACATGACGAACCACATTTGTGCTAACGGGTTCTTTAAAATATAATTGTGGAATCCACCCTGTGGTATGTGTCAGTATACCATCCATGTGACACCTGAGCCATCTCCATGCTGTGAGTTATCTGAAGTGGTGCACACAACTCCAACTTTCCTGTTTTTCCCTATCAGTCGCTGTGAAAACAAGCAGCTTAGAAGCAGCAGATCTCTAAAACTTGCACCATTTAGAGGGGAAAGACCTGGGTGAAAACAAATGGTTTATGTTTTCAGCCAGAAATAAATAAGGCATGGACTATGGCTCTCTCATCTATGAGTGAGTTTTATTAAAGAGTTAGAGCAAGCTCTAGTTTACAAGATATTCAGAACCATATGTATGCATTAATTAAAGGAATGTGGAGGAGGAGGGGACCTGAGAAAATAACAAAGCAGCAGTGTATGCGTGCAATGATTTTTCATTCTGTTTCGCTTCAGCTCTGCCCCTGCAACAGAGGATCTAATCAATCTGCCGGCTATTAAGTTTGTTAATTGATAATGCATACTAATTAGGCTGTGCGCAGTTACTTAAGAGACTTTGCTAAGGTGATTGTAGGCACAAGTCCAAATGGAGTTTAAAGTATTCTGTGTGAGGTTAAAACCCATCAACCAGAATAGATGGATTTTATATTATAACAGAAGGCACAACATACCCATAAGTATTTAATGTATTGCACATTTATCCATTGTTACATACCCTAAGTCTACCAAACAATTAAAAATATAAAAACAGCCTCTAAAAAATGTATGTGTATGAACATGCGGAGATAGTAGAGATGGAAGGAAACTGCAATTTGGTCTTAAAATAAATATTCATATTAATTTGCACACTTATGTCTAGGAACAATAGTATGTAGCTCTGCTGCAAGGGAGGAGCAAGCATAATGAGAATGCAGTCTAATCTAGCTTTATGAACACTTTGACAATAAACCACATAAAAATGACATGCCTTTCTGCCCCCATCCAGTAAGGCAATAAACCAGTAGTAGCAGAGTAGTATAAAAGTCTATCAACTAGCTGTTTGTAATACACAGACAAAGTCAGAGCTACTATTTATATAGTTACTGTATTATTACAAACCTAAGAGTTTCTTTTGCATTTCCAGCAGGTCTATCTGCAGTACAGTTTGAGGTGCTCCTGACCTTAAGGAAGTAATTTCTTATATATTAATATTCTTGGTCTTTTTCCCCCCTTCTTCTTCTTTTCTACGCATCATACAAAATGAAAGTTCTTTGCAATATAAATTTGGAGTTGGCAGGCAGGTAGTGGACATTTAATTAGTGAATGAATTGTATTCTTATGGTGTGACCATTGGACCTAAAATCCAAGCTGTAGTGCTTTATTTTAACTATATGAAAATGACCAGGTGCCACAATCTAGTATGCAGAAAACTGTTTTTAAGCAGTGAGTTGTTAAAACCTAAAAGACAAAAACAGCTAGAGAGATATATGATATCATGTCTCACAGCCTTGCTGAAGAAAATTCCTTGCAAAGGGTTGTGTCATACTGAAGGAGGAATTATTCCAGCAAAGATTTTTTTATTTTCCGCATGTAGTCAACAGATACATTTGAGGTGATAACATGTATGTACCAATAAAAAGGTTTTGGTACCCACAAAGTTGTACAACAGTAAGGGTGTATAGCATAGGTTGCAATTAGCTGTTTTGTATGTGTACGTTATGTATATATTATGCTGAGGTTTATGAGATAATGACTTTTTCATTTGTTTCATACCAGCCAATGGCTTGATTTTGTGTGTAGTACAAATCTGGAGAGACATAATGACACTCATCTAAGTGGCTGAGCAGTGACCTGGAGGGACCATCCATGAAGTAATGGAAAGATGATGCTCACCCGGTTGCAGGAGAAACCTAATGAGGCTTTTTTAAGGAAGAAAAAACCCCAAACTTGTCAATAAGCTTTGTGACATTAGTAATGTAGCATTTGCACTGAGAGAAACAAACACAACTTTTAATAAACTTTTTTGAAGTTTTGTTCCTCTGAGGGTTCTGTAGGAGCTGTAATATCTCGTATCCCTTTCAGTACTTTGCTTAACAGTCTGTAATGAATGAGTAAATAAGAGGAGATGAGCTTATAAGGCAATCAAAGTAGCAGGAAATTGTTGGCAAGAAAGAGTAATTCTCACTAGACTTTTCTACATCGCAGGGAAGATACAAGGAAGGTGATGATTTTACAAGAGTTTGATAACAGAACTGTGGAAATTCTTTTGAATCGACATTGGACAATACAGGGCCTGGATTTGTCCCTCCCAACACAAACACTTTGCTGAGGCACTTCCATTGGGTATTTTATCACCATAGGGCCTCCTGCTCCTTGCTGGGGAAAGATGGGCCATCCAGAAAGCAGTTGTGACCACCCAAGATCAGAATTGCCCTCTGAATGCTCCTATTGCTCTATGGATCTCAGCACATTCCTAGGGAGGATGAGGTTCCTAACGCACTGTTTCCAAAGAGCAAGATGTTTCAGGGGCAATAGCTTTATCTATATCTATATATATATAGTATAAATATAAAAGAAGTTACACCACTGGTCACTGCTTGTATGGTGACCTCTCATGTCAGCAACAAATATATGTTCTGAAGAAGCCTATCTTACACCAGCAATAAGCTGATCACTGGTAATTATGAAAGAAGCTAGATTAATAACTTTATTGATTAGCTCTGAAGGGGAGCTTAGAGCAAGGTACAGCACCGGCTCTTATATTTTGATGTGTGGCTGAAACACTAAGGCGAGTTCGCTTAGCTGTTGCACAGTCTACTTTAAAGGCTGCCCTCTGAACAAAATAAAAGGACAGGGCAGGTTAAATCATGCTACGCCTGTTCAAGAGACCTGCCTGTTCCAAGAATATTGCACCTGCATTATTGAAGAGGGTTCTGCTGTGACGTCTCTCTTTAGTGCACATCAGTGAGATTTTAGCCCATAATGTCAACTAAAACGAAGTGAATAGTAGGAAAAATGTTCCGCGAATATTTGCTCAAAGTGGAAAGTGGATTTCAATTAGACCATGTTTGCAATGCTTTCACGTTTGCTTTCCAGGAACACTTGAGTGCTCAAGCTTTATTAGTATGAATAACTCATGAAAAAAGTGAATGCAAGCTCAAATATTCACCAAAAGCAGATTCTGAAGAGAAAATTCACTGGAGAAGTGTGTGACTAATTTTGAATAAGAAGTACTTCTGAGAATTTTACAATGTTACTATCTCTTTGTGAGCAGTTTGCAATGAGAAATAAAGGTAACATCTGCGGAATAATTTTCAGCAAATAAAATGTTCACTCAGCTCTAATGTAAAAAACCTCTCAGTGTCACTGTCATTTCTGTAAGGATAATACTAGTTGTTTCTGGTTTCTTATGAGATTAAATTCTTACCTTGTCGCCTGGGACATGCTTCATAGATGTTCAAGCACCTAGGACTCCCATGGACTTAAATAAAATTTGAGATTGCTTGGTACCCTCAGGACTAGATCCCTAATCACTACTTCTTGCTAGTTTATATTTTCCTACTGTATTAATTATACGTTACGCTTTTAGGAAATTGTGCCTACTCTCCCACTTGTGTCTCTAACAAATGTTAGAGCTTCTTTTCTTGATGAGCTGGGTGAAATGTACAACATTTAATTATGCTTTTTGTTGTGCATATTCTTTACTTCATGCTTTTCCTTACTATATTCTATAGAATTGTATTCAAGATAAAAAAAGCTGCAAGGAATTTGCTGGATTGTGGTCTCTTAATGTGGTATGGGTTGGTGTTTTATTTCAGCGGACTCCTTAGCGTTCAAGAGACTATTTAATATAAGCAAGAGTATCATCCTCTGATTTTAATTAGAACACAAATATTACAGCTAAGGATGGAGAATTTAGAAAGGAGAAGAGCTTCACAAAATAAGTAATATTAGTTGTAATCCTAGACTACCAGGAATCAAACCACATCTGAAAATGAGTTTTCAGAATTCCCCCCTTTCCAGCTTGTCAATTGCTTCCTTTTACTCTTTTGCACTCTTTCTGAGTCCTCCTGTCCTCTTTCACAAGGGGACAAGGAATGTTATTGCTATCTCCTACTGCTACTTTTGATGTAGATGGTAAGATAAGGGGTTTCTCATCTTCCTTCATATCATAATCTCCTGGCTACAAACAGAGCCAAAAGAAAAAACAAAACAAAACAAAAATAAGAGAGAGGAAAAACACTTTGTCTTTCACTTAATGCAATGCACAAAGAAAAATTATTAACATTCAGCTTCGTGCTCCAGTGTGAACTAAATTATGTGGACTTAAAAATGTAAAAATGAAGATGAATGAAACTCTCTCTTGCTTAGCGATCAAATATAAAATAAACATTTGCCTAAAATGATTGCTATTGCTTAATATCTTTTACAAGAAATAAGATACTCTGTTGTACCATTTCTCAGAATATGTAATGCTTTGTTTTTCTTCAGTACAATTTTGATGATTTCTGAAATATTAAAATAGATCTTTTTTGCCTGTTCAACAACAATTTCTTTATATAAACAAATGCTTCTAAATACTCTAAGAAAAGAGGTATTAAATTGGTTAAAACACAAACCATTTCTAAGCCTCATAGAAAAGATCTGCAAATATGAAAACAAGAAGGGAAAAGTACAATGCGCATAGTAATTATTGCAATTCATCAAATCATAGCCTATGTACTAGCATTGAAATTATATCACCTAAAGAGCACATACTTCTTACATAGCCTGAAAAATTCTTTACTGTGTTATAGTGTGATGTACAAATCACTTGTTTCATGTCCCATATGCAACATGCATGCATGATCTCTCTAAAGACTGTGTCCTGGCTGCTGTTGAATATGGTTCATGTGATAGACTCTTCCAAGGAGAAAATCAGAAAGCAGCTCTTCAGATCCAATAATTTAGTATTTTAAAAGGTAACGGAAGTACTAAAACTCATATTTTATTATAAGATTTGATTAAAATATGTTCAAGTAGGCATGAAATAATGAACAAACTCCCATGCTGAGACTTTCTGCATACAGCTCTTTCCCTGTGAACACTCACTGACTGTTCAGAGTTACATCTGGAATGAGCTATTCCTTAGGTACTAAGTAGGATCTCCTTTATCAAAGGTTTATTAACTTTGAGGGCAGTGTCCACCTACAACTGAAACAAAATTGACCTCTACATTTTCAGGCTTGCCATCTTGTTCCTTTAAATTATGTTCAGAAAACGTCTTCTTCCAGTAAATATACCAAATTTCATCCTTTTGATTTAAACAGGAGTTCATCACTGATGTTAGCTTTATGAAAAAGGAGCAGAAGAGGTAAAAGCATGCGTAGTAATTCCGGATAACGTCACTCAGGCATATGAATTTTTTAGCTGGATGTGTGCTAGGTAATTTATTTTATATGCCGAAGTGTAAGTCTCACTATTCCAGCTCCCAGCTCAGATGAACCAGAGAACTTCAATTCCCATGTCTCTCACTTAAACCTGAAATGAGGTAAAATGGAATTGAAGACTTTGCTTTCTGTTTTGCTGTTCATTAATAGCTTTGGCTTACCCCTTGCTTTTATGTTTTTGTATAGAAAGTCGTTGGCTTCAGTCAGGTTTCTCTTGATTTATACCAGTATAAGTAAAAACTCATATTGGCTCTTTTCTCTCACTGAAGATGTTGCCCATGAGATGTGTCAGAATAATGACTCAGGAAAATGAAGTCATAGACTAGACAAGGCTCCCAGAGAATGAGCGGCCTTGCACACTTCACTGGTCCCCACATCAGTGTGCGCTGATCCTGCCGTGACGAGGATTACCTGGGGAGGTGCCTGACATTCTCCATGCCCACTCAATCTGTTCTGTGTGGCAATAGGGGTGATAACTGTGTTGTGGATATTTGTCCTCAAAGAGTACATTTCTCATACCAATAGGCTATTGACTTTCAGTAATTGCAAACTTAGGGAAGATTTTTATTGGTGTGCTAGAGATAAAAGATCTCTTGTCCCAATACTACAATCTTCCAGAATGATTAAACTGCAACAGTGAAATAGACAAATTTGGTCCCTTTTTCTCACCTATCTGAACAGGGCATTGGTATCTGCCTACATAATCGAAGAAACAGCATATAGAGATTTATTTTGCAGTGGGACTTGTGCCACAAAAATGTAAGGCAGTTTGTTAATGATCATTTGTTAAGTTTTTTGTCATAACTGGATGCTACTAAGGCATATTAAGAATGGGGAAAAAGAAAGTCTGATGAATAGCGTTACCTTTAAACACAATTATATAAAAAATTATTAAAACTTTATAGAGTCCATAGTTTTGAAAGATGAACTTGGCCAGTTGTATTCCTTGTTTAAATAACAAAGACACCTGGAATTATAACGTCCTTTGCACAGTGGATGTCATATTACGTTTTTTGGTGATTACATCAATTTAGTATTTCACGTAGTATTAATAATTCCTCATTACATAAAATTATTACTAAACTGGCAATTAAGTGAATGTGAAAGATCCATATGCTGAAGTGTTTGTAACATTTCAATTATGAATTTCACATCAGATGTCTTCCAGTGTACATCAATAACATTAATGAATAATCTTTTTGCCAAAGCCACCCAAATGAGTTCCATTACCTTATTATATTTTCACAGAGCCTTGACTACATCTTCATAAATATTTAGATATTAACTTCAAGAGGAATCAGGTAGTCTACTTCTTGCTCTATAGCAAAATCAGGTTTCTTCATATCACAACGGTTGACAAATCTAGCCTTAAGCATGTCTGGTAATGGCAAATTCTTATTTCATCCGGTCTTAATCCACTTGATTTTATGCTTGATATTTTTCTTTGCATTTATAGTTCATCCTTATTGTTTAAACCAAAAAGTGTCCTAAGTCAAGGACACTTGCCTTCTCACCAATCGTCTTCAAAGACAGGCCTAGTCTCCTAAAGTAAACCAAATATTGCTCAGATGGTAGCCAGGACTGTGCACTGAAAATCATAAGAGTATCTTTACTTCTTACTTTCAATCTGTGAACCATATAAATTGTCTTCTTTTCTGCAAAAGCATAGATCAAACAATTTTTGAAAGGCAAATATTACAAAAAGTAATAACTGAATAAAAAGACAAGTACTATGCGTACACATCTCCCTCCTCACTCTGCTGCACATTTTTGCTGCCAAAGGTGTAAAGAGTACTGCAGCAAAGCAAAGCATATTAGTAAGACAAGTTAACTTCAGAAATACTCCTCCCTTCATCTTTGGCTTCCTGGTTTAGTCCATCTGGGACTTCTGCCATTTGTTCCCTTCTGCTTTGAACAGATGGACTGTGAGATTACCGGTGTGGCACATATCTTGCCTTCCTTCTTTGCAAAGGTTTGACCAGTGCTCATTACTGACCACAGGCTGGATGCTCCTTTCATTTCCTCTTGTTTAAAAAGGAGGTATTTGCATGTGCCACTCCAATACTACTGCAATGGGTACAAATATGAGATTAAAAAACTGTAGAGGATTTGTTTCCCATTAATCAGTGGCAATGGTTTCCATGCATATGCATGAGTCGGTCTTCATGTCCATATCCAAAAGACTCTAGTGATAAAGTAGCATGCTCTCGTAACACTTCTATGATATGAGTTAGTAGCAGGTGGAGAAACACTGTCTACATTTATCCTAACAACTGAAGACAGTCAAATCTGAGGTTGCTTCTCCTTGACTTTTCATGCTTGGATGAGGTCTCTAACAGAGGCTTTATTCAGAAAGAGATAATTCAGCTTGCATTTATTTTTTGACTGAGTGTTTTACAATTTTGCCAGGTCCCTCATCACTGTGATTGAATGGTGTTCTCTGCATTTGGAGTTTATAACCTTTCAACTCTCCCAGGAAACTTATGCAGAGGTAGGGACCCTCACCTGACACCACTGCCCTGGAGCCGTGTGGATATAACGTGGTACAAAGTCCATTAGCACAAGGGTACTTCATTCCTCCCTTTTTCTATTCACAGACAGGTCCATTCTTTGAAAAGAAAATTAAATATTGCTGAAACAATAGCCTAGACACTTGGAGTACTATAAAACAGAGAGGTTCTGGGGAAGAGGAGGGAAAAATCTATTTCCAGATCATGAGTTTTTTGGGTTGGGAGCAGGGGGTTTTGCTCCTCCACAGGGCCAAAAACTACAGTAATCTCTTACTCTGCATTCAAGGGGGTTTTCTTAGTATATACTGTCATGTTAATGATGGGTAGAGTACTGCGACTTTGTCAATAAGTTTTCATAAAAATACTAAAACACCAAGTAATTCTTGTATTGGTGAAGATAATTCACCTTTAAGAAAACATTTTGCCTGGGACTTTCAGAAGTGGATAGAGATTGTAAGTTATTCAGATTTTAGATACCTAGCCTCAGATTTCTAAATCTTCTTAACTGGTTTGTGAAGAGGGTGTGAGTGGCAATTTCTTTTCAACATCATCTCTTTATATGCTGTCTTCTATTGAAAACTCCAAAAAGAATGCATCCAAGATCACTCACAACTTCTGCTTTTTATCCTTACTTCCTCAGAAGATTCATTAGATACACAATTCTAGAAAAGCATTTCTCTGGACTGTTCTATATGCATAGAGGACATGATGATAGAAGTCATAACCTGTTCAGGAGTTCCTTTTTGAAATGGGAAAGTGGTCTTTTGGAAACTGATTTGAATTTTAGGTTGGTTGAATGGTGCACTTCTGCTGCAGCAGCGATTAATATTGGCTCTGTCAAAGATCTTCCAGCATCTCTCTGTCAGCCAGTCAGATTTTCCAAGGTTTGAAACTGGCAATATGCAATGTCGAGTGGTTCGGGAAAGGGAAGAAGGGGCAAAATAAGGTTTTGATATGTGCATGTTGTCAATCTGGTTTACTGTCATCAATATCCTGTCTATTCTCCATCTTTCCTTGCCTTTCAGTTATGGCCTTTTTGCACAGCCATTCATTCATATATTAATCTGTCCTCCAACTTTGCTCCCTCAAGTGATCACTTATTGCTTGTCCATGGAAATCCCTTATGTCCTTCCTTTTCCTGTTCTTTAGAACTCTCTCCATGCTGCAAAAAGGTTATTTGCTTTTGTCCTTCCTCCAGCATCCTGGACTCTTCCAGTCCTGTTCCTTTTGTCTTCAAAATCATCCTCTGCCCTACAACCGTGTTTGATGGATTTGCCACTGTTGTTCCTCACACTCTTTTTTTCCTCTCCCTTACTACTTCCATATCCTACACACCATCCGTGTTGTTCATAGCAAATTCATGCAATGTAATCTGTCCTGTCTTATGAAGCAAGTGTGAATATAGAAATAAGAGCAAAAGAAAATGGGCACATTCTGTATTTTTATGTGTTAAACTGTGGATAGCAGGCATCCCCAAGGAAAAGAAAAAAAAGTGTTTATAAAAGGATCCAGAAATACTGTCTGTCTGACTGCAGCAGTGGAATCACAAAGGAAATTGTCAAAATGAAAGATGTGAAACAAATTCTTATACACTGCTGCTATGTAAAAGATACCATCAAAAATATGACCTAGAAGTTAAGCTGATCCAGGCTTGGCTACAGTAAGTATGTTATTTTTAGAAATAAGATAAAGACATCTGTATCTGATAGATTAGCAAAAGGTATTTGTTTGCTAAAGCAGGTCAACATTTCAATACTGGTGAAAAATGGAAGATAACACTTTGATCACAAACCCAAATTAGTCCAACTGAAAGCAGGACAGTTATTTTATGCTCTATGGGGGTTTCCTGACTGTGTTTCCCATTATAAACTCCTCCTCACACAGGACGTGATGCACCAGGAGCTCTCTTCCATGCAAAGGGAGGCAGTGTATATTGGGAACCCCCAGATGTTATGTGGAAGATGTACTAAGGCCAGAGAGACCAGCCCTAGGGAACAGGCAGGACAACTGGCAACTGAGCAGTAATAGAGCACACTGGTGACAGGTCCAAACTGATATATTTGGGTTACCAGATGTGGGGTTTTTCTGAATTAGGATTTAAGCCTTCTCATAGAACACAGTTCTTGTGATCTTCTAATTTATTAGAAATAATAGCATCTTCCATTTTATGTATTTTTATATTGTTTTGAAAAAAACTAATTAGTCCTTCATTTTTTATTAAGCCCATGGTTTTTTCTGTTTATTTTAGTTGAATTAATTAGTAAACTAATTCAAGAAAAGCCAATTTGAGTTGGAAAATCTACCTTCTGTGAAGCTGTCAGCACCAGGAAAGCCTTTGGTGATCAGTTAAGCAAGCAATCATGCAAGTTGGAGCTGTTCTGAAGTGACTTTAACTTACACACTGAAATTTTCCAAGACTGCAGACAGTTCTGTTTGTAACAGAACTCAAAACACAAAAACTCAACCCACAATGAAGTATATTCTTTGTACACAAACACAACAAAATCAATGCATCAAGGAAATTTTCCAGAATAAAAGCAACCCTTATTTTCACTAATGATTTCACCACCACCAAACATGGAAATGTGTGGCAAATATCCATGGATTTTCTGACTGCCAATAACTGATATGTGGCTAACTGTGTAAGACAAAATGCTGATGGAATTCTTCCAGATCTATCCTTTTTAAAAAAAGTACTCATAGTTCATATGCGACTGACATTTTCTTGAGAAGCTAGGAACATCACAGAGCCTTTGAATCTGTGAGAGGTCAATGACAGCATTTCTGGCTTTATCCTGTAACTTTTTAGAATATTAAATGTTCAAACATTCTTGTTTTATTTAAATTGCAATGGAATCAACATTTTTTTCATTAAAAAAAGTCATCCTTTGTTTTGACAAAGTGTTGCTGGTATTGGTATACATCAGTACCTTCCAGCTCCCACAGAAGGTAGTAAACTATCCTCAAAAACAACTGTGAAAATATGCCTTTAGCTTGCTAAAAATACAATTTAATCATCCACTGCTGGTTCAGTTTGGTCAACACCACCATGTTAGCATCTGCTCCTTCAGCTTTCTAGAATATAATTTTCATTCTGCTTTCAGAAATATTTCATTTGAATTTATTAATTGTTGTTGATACATACTCCTTGTAATAATGTAGCATCTGCACTCCGTGTAATAACATAGTGCCAGAAAAAAAAGCGACGCAGCACTCCAGTGTGCAAGGAGCTGTACAAAAGCAGAAGCATACAGTCTCCAAGAAGCATGCAGTGTAAATAAAACATTAATTCTACCACAGACAGCAAAAAAAGATTTGTGTAATGTTGATCAGTAGGGTAGGAGATCAACTCATCCATTAGTAGCCTGATCATCATCAAGCCTGTTTCCTGGCATCCCAGCACAAGAGAATTGTGCAGTGCAATATGAGAACATATAGTGAGCGTCTGCTATCACCAGAGGGGCAGCACTGGCTAAAGCTTTGATGAAGTCTTGCTGGTATTGATATGTACCTGTATCCTCTGACTCCCACAGAAGATAGTAAACTACCCTCAAAAACAACCATGACAAATACACCTTTAGCTTGAAAAAATACAAGTTATGTTTTGCAACTCAGCCTTGCTGTGCTTGAGCCGGGGACTTCCATGAAGAATGAAGCCGTAGGTGATGTGAGAGGTTGCATGAAGGCACAGCATTGCTCAGTCTCCTGTACTGAGGGCTCTATTCTTCTGGACCTAAAGTGATAGGGCTTTATGGTGTTCTGTTATATGGACTCACTGGCTTCCATCAGAGCTCACTTGGAGGTCTCTGCAGCTTTTTTGTTGTGGGCTTCAGATACACATGTGTATTTTGGATGCTTGATCTCAAGCAAAGAGACCATGAGTTAGTTACCTGGACATGGCAGTTGAATTTATGTGGAAAGATATTCTTTAGGTGAGCTCTCCTATACACCCCTCCAATATCCCAAAAATTTAGATGACATTTCCGTATTTAGACATTCCATATTTAGATGACATTTAAACTATGTGGATAAATTTCTCAACTTTTCACTTTCAGAGATCTAAATTAACTTTTTTTCTTTCATCACTCCCTGTTCCATTTATAATCTTTCCCTATTCCATTTATAATCTTATTTGTGGAAAACATCACCCTGGACCCTGGGGAAACTTTTGTAAAAGTAATGGCAGTCCCCACTGATTTTGAGTCTTAACTGAGGTTTTAACTAATGTTTCCTCTGAAAATCAGTCCCAGTTTTATATTCAAAACAGAAAGCCCAAAACTGGATACTTCCAAGGTGCTCTATAAAGCTCTGACATAAATCCTTGGATTTATGTAGCCCTGTCACACAACAGGATCCTTTGGATCTTCCTCACTATTCCAGCACACCAAGATGAGAATTAATCAATGAGAATCAATTCATAGCCCAGCTTTCCTGCAATTTTTTTTTCAGTATATATGATGCAACGACAGTTTGTCTTTATAAAAGTCTGATCCTCCTTCCCAGGAGCTGCTGGGTAGGGGTGACAACAGAGTTTCTTCTCCCCTGTTGCTACAGGATGTCTTGGCAACTGTGATTCCCAGCTTTGCAGGTGCAAGAAGTAACTCTTCTCCCCTCTTTCTCTGTGTGGGGTGCTTTTTCTGCGCTTCCTGGAGGGTGGAAACAGGGCACTAGGGAGAATCATAAGCAAAAATCTGCAACAGAGCTAACGGTAAAAATGAAACCCTTTCATGATAAATTAACTGATGGTGAAAAGACTTCATAGGAAAGGGAAGGAGGTCTTTTTACTTCTCTAACACAATCCTTAGTTAAATTGACTGGCAAACAAGCTATGGCACCCCACAGTTGAAATCACTGTAATCAGCATGAGTCACACATTAAACACAATTTCCACATATATTTTACCAGTAAAAGGGTAATCCCAACAGCAACAGAGTTAACTGTTAGTAGGTGCCAGTATTAAATATACTTCTTTCTTCTGTGAATGGCTACTTTGGCTGTATGTTATAATGATATTTTTCTTTTTATGGAATCGATGAGTCTGGGGAAGCAGACTATAGAGTAACAAATCAGGGACTAGCTGGAGGCAAAACAAAATATGCCTGATGGACTCCTGACAGAAATAAACAGAGTAAATAAACTTTATTAACCACTCAGATGTGGAGGCCAGCTGCAGAAAGTCCCTAGTGTAATAGAACACTGAAGACAAATACCATTTGGAAACTACAGAGCTGTCGCCACCGGCTCTCACAAGGCACGATTCTCACCCGCTTGCTCCTCTGCTCTGCAGCCTACCCCAAGGCACAAGGCTCCAACAGCTCTTATCGTCCTGCAAGGAGGTCTTAAACTGCAGGGGGGAACTTAAAAAGGCAAAGGACTGAGCTCCTGTTACCCTCTGCAAGTTGCCTTTGCCGACATAATTTCCCCATCTTTCCCTGGGGTGCGCCTGCACCTAGACCCCTATACACAGGGAAACAGGTTTAGTTTTGAGCCCATCTTGTCTCCTAAAAGTGAATGCCAAGTCACTATGAAAGCGGATAACCTCATCTTCCCAGTTACCTTTTTTCAAGGGGACAGTTTACAGGTAAAGGGAAATAGTGAGACTGCTGTTGGCAGAGCGAACAGGCATAGTTAAACCAAGTTAAAACTAAGTTAATTAAACTTAATTAAATTTAATTGCATTAAATCAAGCTTCTAATTACAGTGTTCACATTGAAAACAATTCAGACCTATTTTAAGAGATTTTTAGTAGTTCTAAAATTTTCCTATTAGTTGTTTGTCTCCCCTGACCTCTGCCTGGAGTCTGTATGTGCCTCAGAGGGAGGCTTTCCCTACCTTCCCATCACAATGCACACCTGGAAAGCTGCTGTTTTCTCCTGGATATGACTGTAAAACACTGAAATAACATGAAGACATTTGCCCTTGACTACACAGTCTGGTATTGTTTCTATTACATGACTATAGCCAAGGAAAACTTGAAATGGACTTGCTTGGCTACAGAGGTTACAGTCTCTATCATTTCCACTGGCATGTTCATCCACTTTGAAGTGAGGGCAAGTCCTTTTTTAGATTAGAGTTTCCCCTTTATAGATTTATTTCTCGTTGACTATATAATTATACAATTAAAGCTAATATAGGTAATTTAAACATTTAATTTATTTAATGGCATTGAAGAGAGTGCTTAAGGTCAGAGGAGATCTGAGGTCCTAGAGACTCACAGAAGTCATGATTCATGAGGGATTTCCAGCCTGTGGTGGTAGTTAGCTGGGTGACATTGGAGGATAATGATCAAAGGTCTGAGAGAGATGCTGCCAGGAAAGCATCTGCTGCCAGAGGTACATGAGAAACCTGGGAGAAGTCTTGCTCATGTGACAACAATTCAAATTATATTTTAAACTTTATTTTAAAATACAATGAGACAGAAGTCCTATTTCCTTATTATAAGGAAGGCTTTGACTAGAACAGTTCCGGTTTCATTTAAATGTAGGAAATACCATCATAAGCCATGCCTGAAAACCTGGCATGTCTCCTGCAGCAGCAGCTTAGGAAAGCATACTAAAAGTACAAAGAAAAGAATTCATAAAACATTAGAGCCTGTGAAGGCCTGAGCATTTGGTAATGAAGTAGAAGTACATTAATAACTAATAACATGAAAGATGGAAAAAAATGTAAACAAATAAACACACAAAACCCAAAAGTTGAGCCCAAAAAATTCATTTTCATCCTACTGAAATACATACGATGCATGTAAACATGTAGAAAGAAGTGCCTACTCAGAAAGCATCTCCTCTTGTGTATATATATTTGTTCCAGTTCCTACAAAACATCTCTGCACCCTGTGTCTCAGAGGAGGTGGGAATCCATGGAAAGTCATTGACACCAGAGGCAACTGTCTTCAATATCTTCCTATAAAATAGCACTGGAGGAATAGGCAGTGAGTGCTTGTTCTGCTGTGGCTGCATTGTCTTCCTGTGAGACTGGTGAGGAAAAAAGCCCTCCCAGTAAATCTGGACACTCAGACCTGCAGGTGTACAAGCTCTGCCCATTACTACATACTTGTTGATGCCTCACTGCTCTGTGTCCCCATGACAAGACCACTTAGGATGTGCTGTGCCATTGGATTAAAAATGCGTTTGTCCTCATTTGCTCTCTGCTGCGCTTGTCTGTGAAGAACAAGAGCCTACACAGGATCTGTGTCTTATATCACACCCAAAAGCAGGTTAGACTAATGCTCTACTGAAGTTTTGATCTCAAGGACCTTTGTGTGGGAAAACATAGAGATGTACAGGGAGTCGGATGCTGCAGTTTAGTGTTTCCAAAAACATCTGAATCCCTGCTTAGGATGACCTGGACTCTATGACAAGGGAAAGACAGAAAGAGGTATTCAATTTGGGAAAGCAGCTCAGACCCCTGCAAGAAAGACTTTCCAGAGTCCCACAGGTCCATAAAGTCTGTTATAAGTCTGTACTAACTCACAAGTCACCATAAGACTATCCCTCAGAAATACCCTCTCTCTGTTCCCAGGCCACCACAGTCTCTCTCTGGAATGACTAACTTAAATGAAGAAGTATCAAAATGTGTAACATGCATGTTTTCTCTGTGGATATGCCTAACTCGTCAGAACAACTTGGCCTTGCTTCTCAACCTAATAGAGGACAATGGTGATAAATGCAAAGGTTGTGTTGTTTGTAAGGAGTTGCAGAACAGAGGTCTGTTTGCCCTTATGAGCAGTCTGAGAAGTATTATGGTTTTCCCTGCACTCCCAGGATCTGGTTCATGGCCCAGTCCTGGAATATTTTGGTTCTTCGGGGTTACTGGTAGTTTAATTTGGACACATGGAATAACCCTAACCACATGCCTACAACCAACACCTAATTTGGGAGCGGTACAGTATTTGATCACAACAGCCTCGACTAAAGTCTATTTGAACATCCCTTGCAAGAAATCACAAAATTTGCTAGGAGGTAGATTTTTAGGGTTGCTTTTTTCAGAACAACGCTTTTGTTTTAGAACAATAAGGGATCATGTTGTACTAAAGCATTTCAGTGTTAGGTGGATCAGATCAAAACATAAATCAAGACATTGGCCATAATTTACCAGTTTACCTAAATAATATTGCTCTGAAAAATCAGAATGGGAGAAACGAATAGACATTCAAAACTGTCTTTCCTCAAAACAAGTACAAACTTACTCAAGTCCTTTCTAGAAATGGCTACAATAAAATAAAATAATAATACAAAGTAAAATAAAATTAAAATTGGATTAAGGCAGAGCACAGTCCTACTTATCCCAGCACCTTACAGAACAACCATACATTTCAATATCATCCAGTATTGCATAGCTTGGATTTTCACAGCCCCTTTCTGGTGTGCACCAGAGCCTAAGACACAACACCAAGGACATTCTGGTGAAGATTAATATCTTGGGGAGGGGGGCAGATTATTAATTAAAAAAAAAAGAAAACCAAAGACTACACTGACAAAAAAACATTCATCTGCAAACTGAAAGGAACACCAAGTTCTACACAGACAGGTTAAAATAATCAATTTTTTATGCAGAAGAAGGCACTTTCACCCATAGACAGTTCTCCCTTTTCTTCAGCATTAGCATAATTCACATCAACAAAAACAAGACACAAAATGGGAAAGTTTTGGTTGATATTTGACAATACGCATTTTTATTCTGACAGGAAAGAAAATGTAGTCAATATAGTTCTGTAGATTAAAATCGTTGCTATTTGCAGTGCTATCCTGGCCATACCACTTCTACCAGAGGAACATACCAGGTAAGCTTTGGGTTGGGCAGAGCTGCCAGCAGTGGCAGAGGATAAATATTCTACTCCTGCATAGGCTTTTGCACTATGCCATTTACTAGTATCTTTACAAACTTGATTATATAAGAGAGGTTGTTTCTGGAAAAAAAAAATAGCTTGAAAGGCAGAAAAAGAGAAAGCTGCCAGCTTTTCTTTAGCTTACTTTCCCCATTCTAGAGTTTCTTATCTGTGCCTCTACACAGAGAAGCTTCCTTTTTTAAAAAAATCATTATTTTTCTTCAGTTTCTCTTCTTCCTAGTGCAAAGCATTTCATCAATTTCATTTAAAGAAGTTTGTGGAAGGTCAGAGAAGTTGTGGCCAGTGATGATATTTACCCAGAAAAAATGAGGAGCAAACAAGTGAAGACTCATTAACTGAAGGCTTCAAGGTCACAGCGTAATTTGGAAGCTAATTCTGTGCAAATGTACTACAGTTTATATTTCACTTGCCTGTGCCTGCACAAACAAAAAAAATTTATATAGGTGTGTTGGGAAATAAGCTGTGCTTTCACCCTCCAAGGAAGTGGAATGGCACAGATGCCTTTTTAGGCCAGAAGAGTTGGGATACAAGATGTTAGGTGGTGTGAGATAATGTGGCAGCCTTACAAAAGAAAATAGTAGCATTTTGGAAACAAAGTGATTTTCCTCTTTGGAAGTCCCAGCTGTGATGTCTGATCTGTGACTGACAGCATGTAGCCAGAAGGGCCACCATAAATGACAATTAGTAGGCAGCAGAAACTTCTAATTCTTCTTCTTCTAATTAATTTTCATCCTTTGCAGAACAGGGTATGGGAAACTTAGCAAAGGGAAGAGTACAGAAATGGAAAACCTGTGTGTGATGGTGTTCTGCCTATGATCTGGCAGTATCCTCTTGCAACACAATTTTAACTGGGGTATGTGGCAATATCTATTCCCTTGAGCAGAGTCTCACATCATCCAGGGCTCCAAAGATTATTTTTAGTATCTTCAGCTGCACTCAGAAATTAAACTGAAGCCCTTACTAGAGTCTTGCTCCTTTATGGTTTTATTTATCAGTATATATAGACTAGACTAGTATAGAATAAAATAGAATAGAAATTTCAGTTGGAAGGGACCTACAACAATAATCTAATCCAACTGCCTGAGCAACTGAGGACTGACCAAAAGTTAAAGCATGTTATTTAGGGCATTGTCCAAATGCCTCTTCATCACCGACAGGCTTGGGGAATCAACCACCTCTCTTGGAAGCTTGTTGCAGTGTTTGACCACCCTCTCAGTAAAGAAATGTTTCCTCATGTCCAGTCTGAACTTCCCTTGGTGCAGCTTTGAACCATTCCCATGTGTCCTATCACTGGAAACCCAGAAGAGCTCAGCACCTTCCTCTGCACTCCCCTCCTCAGGAAGCTGTAGAGACTGATGAGGTCACCCCTCAGCTTCCTTTCACCAAACTAGACAAACCTAAAGTCTCAGCCGCTCCTCAGAGGACATGTTTTCCAGCCCTTTCAATAGCTTTGTTGCCCTCCTCTGGATGAGTTCAAGTATCTCAACATCCTTCTTAGATTGTGGGGCCCAGAACTGCACACAGTACTCATGGTGAAGCCACACCAATGCTGAATACAATTGGATGATCACCTCTTTTGCCCAGTTATTTATGCTGTGTTTGATGCACCGCAGTGTTTGATGCACCCCAGCATGCGGTTTGCCCTCTTGGCTGCCAGAGCACACTGCTGGCTCATATTGAGTGTGCTGTCAACCAGCACCCCCGGACCTCTTTCTGTGGAGCTGCTCTTCAGCCACTCTCTCCCTATTTATATGTGTGCCCGGCATTACTCTGTCCTAGGTGCAGAATCTGCCATTTGGCCTTGTTAAATTTCATCTCATTAATCATTGCCCATTGCTCGAATCTGTGTAGAGCATTGGGCAAAATCTGACTCTAGTGCGAGTTCCAGGGATGCCTCAAAGAGCTTTGAATACACTGCACATGGGAAAGGCAACAGCATAGAAGACAAAGACCTTTCAGGACCTTGCCTACCAGATCACAAAACATGTGATTGCATTGCAACAGGTCTTACACTAGCTAATCACTGGAACTATGGAAGAGAATACAGTTATCTTCAGCAGACTCTGGATTGATCCCATCACAAATCATTTCCACTCAGTTGGACTTGCTTAACTTTCAATACCTACTCCTTGGATACCTGTATCTCTGCTAGTCAACAAAGGTTTTTTTTACGGTTCATCCAACCTCTTTTAGACTCTTGCATTATGATGACTCGAACCTAAAATGTGCCTGTTTCTCTAGAACAGAGGTAGATATCTGCAGTTGAAAAAATGAGTCCCATCCCTGGCTTTTACCAGGATGCTGATATACTATGATGCTTTCAGTATATCTCAAAGTGTGCTGAGGTTCATCAGAGTGTATTGTCAAAATGTTATGGCATTCACCTATAGTACGTACCTCCATCCTATCACATATATATGGAGAAAACCTACACCATTTTGAACGCAGCTTTTAAAATAATGTTTAGCACTTACAGGTTTTGATTTCAACTCTGCAAAAGCCAGTGGAAAAAATCCTGTTTTCCAGGTGGGGCTGAGTGAAGGTCCATATAATAGATTTTATCTGTACCACTCATAGTAATTTAAAGGACAAGTAAGTATATGATCCCACTTTACAAAAATGGAAATTCAAGTAAAGAGCTGCAAAGGGAAATTCTTTTTAAAATATCCAAAAGTTCAGGGTGCACATCTTGAGATAGAAGACCTGGTCCTCACAGGAGAAGCTGAGTTTCTAAAGACCTTATTGACTTCAGTCACAATGATAAAAATTCAGTAGTTCAGATATTAGTTTTCCTTGGGTCCTAGAAGACTTAAAAGATTCTGTATTAAAAGATTAAGATTAAAAGACTTAAAAGATTACTGTATGTAAAACAGTGAGCCAACAGAAGACATGGGAGTGGAAACATGGTCTTTTTGGCTTTATCATTCAGGCCATCCTGCCTCTTATATTGCCAGGTCATGAAAATGCTGAACTTTGACATATTATATAGAAACTCTAATTAAGCCATTTTCATATTTATTTAGTCTCTAAAAATAATATATTATAATGCAAATATAAAATACACTTATTTTCTTAATAAAGAAAAGTCCCCCTTGCTTCCCAATAGCCTAAGAAATCATGAAGGGCTTCATGGTTCAGCCCAGTGATATCAAAGTGTACCTTATATGGGTGCCAGCCGTCTTCAGACTATCAATAATTTGAGATTCCATTTTTCCAAGTACAAAAATAGCTTGTGCTGGAGATTGGAGATTTCATATAACAATACAAAACTGTTCAAAATTCAATTTGGTGAACAATGTTCAAGAGGCCAGCCTCTCTCTTCTCCTCAAATACTGATAAATTCATCACCTCAAACAGTGGTAAATAAATAAATTCCCAGCCTATTCCCTACTGATGTCTCTAAGCATATGTAACAATATAGATCAGGTGTGAGGACTTAAGGTCCCATCAAATGGCCTGGAAAGACGTGAGAACGTAGCCTGTCGCCTTCAGTTTCCTGCTGGATATCTGACTAGGCTGCCTGGTTACTTTCTCGAGTGCTTTCAATCTCAACTTGTTTGAGTGCTTCAGTTTGCAGGTTGCTTATTCAATTCACCAATATAAACAAAACAAAATTGCTGATCTTTTGTTATTAAGTTAAGATGGGCTTGCACTTTTGTTTCTTTCATGTAATTTAGAAAAATTTATTAGGTGAGGGGGGTCATTATTTCTACCTTTTCCTGCTTAAAGCCAGTAACACAAGAATCTGAATAAATAAAGCCATTTCTTACCTGGCGAGAAATGTTGTAATTCCTAGCAAAACGGAATCAGCATATGGTCTTTTGGCATTCTGTTCATCGTGAGGCAGTAGCATTGAGAATATAGTACAGTAATATAATAAGCATCTTAAGCATCAATATCTAAAGATCACAGAGCAGTTTAATTCCAAACAAGAATTAGGTTTTTCACCCATAGCTGTTATTATCCTATATTTCATATGGATGACTAGAAACAGAGAGTACTAAATAATATAAAAAGAGAATAAATGTGGCAAAGTAAAAGCTCCTGATTGTTATTCTGAACTTTTTCCTCCATATTCTCTATTGTCAGATGAACTTTGATGGATAAAGATTTTCCTTCCAAGATAAAGCAGGTCTAGCTTATTACATAAAGCAAAGTTGTGTACTTCTAAGTTTGTCTTTTAATCTTACCCCTAGAGGTTCTTACTTTTTATTATTTTACAATTAAAAAGCTTTTAGTGATCAGCAGGAAGATGGTCAAACTCATGACTGGATTATGCAGTGAAATAACTGAAACACATCCCTGTTCTCCTGAAACTGAATTTGGTGTTACCTTTGTGGTGGCTTTCAATGTACTTGAGGCTATCAGATGTCTGACTTTTGGTGGACAGTAAATGTAGATTGCAGTGAAGGTGCCAGTGTACTTGTGAAGATATGGAGTCCTCTATATTTGTTTTCCTTTAAGGAGAAGTTAAGACATTTTCCCCCTCCTGCGGTTATTTATCATCACCTTAATGCAAGAATCGCATAGCTTCGATTATGCACAAGCACAATGTTAAATGTTATGGTGTAAGACATAATTTATTTTGCCAGTGATTCATTTCAGTGTTTGTGTGTGAAGATTTTGCAGGCTTCTGACTTTCTAGGCTGCAAATTCTCTCTCTCTCTTTCTTCTATTGACCACTTGTTAAATCTTTTTGTTTGTTTCCCACCTTTCCCCCGGGACCCACAGACAGACAGCCTTGCCAGATTCATTTTCTGATCAAAGCTGTTTGATTTGGTCAATTTTGCCACATTGGAGACGTTCTCTATTACAGAGATAAATAGCCTTGGGCTAACTGTCAACGAAAACTTGTAAGCTAATAAATTATTCCAATTTCTTCCTGCGGATTTCTCTGGAGACAGCCCTAGGAAATACACTTTTTGATTAGTAAATTTCTCTGTGTGTGTGTCTGGACATTCAAATGTGTCGACTTTGATTAGCACCATTGCTTTTCAAGTAGACACTGGCTGAGG
>NC_134311.1:56132704-56147704 GCF_949628215.1 Phalacrocorax aristotelis | reverse complement strand
GCTGCACCCAAAGAAACCTGTTTCCCTTCCCCATTTCTCAGCTTGTCCTTTTCCCTCTTGTTTTGTTTTGACTCCACCCTTATAATCTAGTTTAAAAATGCTATTTGAAAACTAGTAGCACGGTATTATTTAAATTAGGGGTTTAAGTTTTTCAGATGGCTTAGGCAAAGAACACTGCTGTGAGCCCACAATCCCAGGCAATATATTCACCTTTTTAGGGGTCTGTCTACAAAAGCTGAGTTGACTGAAGACTGCTGTGTCACATATCTCATTTCTTGCTTTCTGATAATTAGAGACTGAGTTCCTTGTGTGTGGATATTGCTGCCCAGTTAGTGCCGTAAGGGTGATGTACCGGTGGTACGCAGTTCTTAAGGTCTGGAGAAGATGCAGGGACATTGCATGATGCTGTGATGGTATCAGTTTGGAGGGAGTGGTAGCACCTTCCCTTCTCATTCAGGCATTTTGTTTGCTTGTTTCCCCTCTCTTTCTCAACTTTCTTTCACAACTTCCTTCCTTATCATTTATGGGAAATAATCACAGGTGTGCTGCGGTAGCATCACTGGGGGAGCAGAGGCAGGCAGAATAATCACCTCCCAGCCTGATCACTGTATGAAGACGTAACTTTTTTCCAGGAAATGAAATGGCATTACTGTATTTCTGAATGAGTTATAAACTCCTGACCAACCTCAGATACACATCTAAGAGCTATACTCTCCCCTGATTTTTTTTTCATGCTGAGGAGATGGTAAAACAATAAACCAGCAACTTTTAAGTGAAGTAACTACCATCCAAATCAATAATAGAAACGTTTTCAGTTTGTTTTTTATACATCTATTCCCCCTACTGGTCATATTTATTTCTTTTTGGGTACCAAAAAAAAAAAAAGGAATGGGAAATGAGAGAGACAAGAAAAGAAAAAGAAAAAGAAAAAGAAAAAGAAAAAGAAAAAGAAAAAGAAAAAGAAAAAAAGAAATAAGATGAGGCTGGGCTAGTTTTGAGGCTTTTGGAAATTGGTATAGTATTTTTTTAAATGAGATTTTGCTCTACATCATGTGAACTATACAACATGGAGGTCAGAGCATACAATGCTATTGTTAATGCAGTGTGTGAACTTACCTCCATCAAAGCTCACAGCCACTTTAGCAAAAGTAGGATTAAGCCCTATATTTATACTGTTCCTGTTCGTAGTATATCTTTCAAAGGATACAAAGATCCAAGGCAAGTTCTGTATGATTTTTACTACTGTGTGAGAACCTATGGTCTGGGCATCCCTGAATTTTAAATAATATCTCATTATTAACCTACAGGTCTGTGGCATATCTGCACAGGGCCAAATTCCCTTGTTCACTAACATAAATACTCCCAGCACCTTTTAAGGACATTATCATGCTAATTAAAAAAAAAACCAAAACTAAAAAAACAACCCAACAAAGCCCACACACAAAAAAACCTAGAGTTCAAAACTCATTTAAAAAATTAATTTAAAATAAAAATGCTTGTAAAAGGATTTATCCAAAGATTTTAGACCATATATTTTTCTAATTCTGGGACAAAATTCAGCCACCTCAACTCATTATCTTTGATAGACTGATGGATGGGCAGGGGGAGCCTTTGAACACTCTCTTGTATTTTTATATTATGTGTTTGGCACTTCTAAACCATTTATGTAATTCAATTTTACTGACATGGATTTTCATGAAAAGAAAATTGCTGTTGCCTGACAAGTATTCACAGAGACAAATTTTTAAATTTGCAAATGGAAGTAATCACATCAGAAGAACCTACATGCTCCCCTAATCAGAGAGCAAAATCAGCCCAGTGCAACTCGCTAAACCCACCACAGGTACACAACACAGCATGGATAGCTAGTATTCACAGACTAATCACACTCAACCAGGTAGCTCTTTAAAAAGCTCTACCAAAATGATCTTACATAACTTTTTATTGCATAACTCAGAGAAAACTATGACCTGTTAGTGGATGGTCTGTGACCAGTACAAGAAATTAAATTTAGCTGATTTATATAGCTCTTTTTTTTCAGAAGCAGGACACAAGTCTCAGAAAGCACAACATAGCCCTGTTGCTATAGTGGGACAACCCGGAGTCACTATTATGAATGGAGAAGACGTTTGGGTTATGCTTTTAGTTTGTTTCTTCTTGACACATAAAGAAGTCCTGAAACTTTTTTTTTTTTTTTAATAATGTTATTCTCCTTTCTTGCTTTAGAGATCCAGGTCTTACCTCACACATAATACAGTAAGAACTAGTGAAAGAATAAAGTCACAAAATGGGAAGGAGTTAAAGTTTAGAAATTTACAAACATTGGGGGTGGTACTTTTTTTTTTTTTAACTGTTTACCATTTGTACTTGCTCACATTTAACTGCCATGGCGTATTACAGCAAGGCAAGGTTTATTTGATGCTACCCTTCTGGATAACACCTAAGGACTCAACAATATTATGTCTTGCTAGACACAGACTCCAAAACAAGTCATGCAGCAATGGCAGAAAAAACAGTTGTGAGTCTTCCAATAATTCTAAGGTGAAATCAGGCAGAAATATCTTCCATATACATGAAGGGAAAGGAAAAAGGAGAATTATAAGAGGACAAGCTCAATATAATCACTATAGATTGCTTTGCACATCTCCGTTATCTCAGCTGCTGTTTGACACCCAGAGTGTTGCAGAAGACCATAATTAAAATTACTTCTTTAGGAAGTCTGCCTCGTTGATTCTGCACACATACATGTATCAGCTAAATAGATTTCTCATTCACATACATTGTGCCAGAAGTTTTTTAACTCTGTGATTTACAGCCACAGACAGGGAGTTCAGGTTTGTACAGGACAACTCACACCAGACCAGGACACTAGGTATCTTAAAATAAAATACAGAAAGGGGAAGGTTCATAAAATATTAAAAGGACCTATTTTTAAAGCTCCCATGCTGCTGCCCTGTGTTTCTTCACGCTCCTGACTTCTCCATTCCTCTGTCAGTGTGTTCCATCCCGTTGGGTTTTTATTAAGTCCTAGCATTTTCCTCTGAGAAACACTGAGAAATTTCCTTCATTACATGGGCCTTGCTACTAGTTTTGGACATGCTAAATGAAGATTGTCAAATGCCACCACTGTCAGATGCCAAGGTCAGTGTTTTCTGAGAGGAAATACTACATTTAATTTCATTTTTTCTTCCACACATCTCATACCAACTTGAAACACTATTTGAAATGTTATGCACATGGTTTAAACCAGCTTTTTTATAAAGCTACCCTCTTAAGTCTGTCTTTGTAAAGATTTACAGAGGGCATCTTGAAAGCGTTGAAAATGGTATATTTAGATCCCTTTTATTTTGAAGTTCTGACACCTTTTCTTTTTCAAATCAAGTAATCTCTAGTTGCACAAATTGTGCTATGCACCATTAGCCAGTTGTTTTCAATATAATACTGTTGATTCCTGTTCTGATATAACCAATCTTTCATCATGTCTGTTCACCAGCAGACCTAGGATCCTCCTAGGTATTGGACAAGTGGGGGCTTCCTCACATGACAAGCTGCAGAACGGAGTCATTAAAACCAACAAGTTAAGGGTCTTAGGGGTAGTATCAGCTTGTTACTTTTTATCTCCCTGGGAGGGAGTACCAGAATTAAGAACTTCTCGTGTTCTCTCTTCCATCTTGGAAAAGCGTGTTGTTTGCTGAGGCCTTTATTTCATCTTTTCCTTAAGTGAGAAGCCGAATGCAGAGACAGTGATGCTCCTACTGCTGCTTTTACAAGAGCCTTCAAGTTGTTAGTCTTTTGATTCATTCTCTCGCTTCTCCTATGCCAAGCGTACGAGTTTCAGTGCCAGCTTAATCTCAACCAGTGGCGCAATTTTCTTATTCCAGTGAGATCAGCAAAGCATGGGGGGAGAAGATCTTACTCTAGAAGAAAGCAGTGGTTAGTTATCCTGTGGGTAGTGTGGATTACTGGCAGACTCCTCACCTGCAGCTTGTCCCTGCTTTCCTTTTGGATGTTACCCATGGTAAAAGAGGAAGGCAATGAAGCACCCTCTTTAGGACTCACCTTGGGAATGTGGATGGAAAGCACTGCCTAAGGACAGGATATTATTTGCAAGAAAAAAAAATACAAACATGGAAAGTACAGAAAATTATATTCCATGTTTTTCCTCTACAATAAAGCTCCCTGGAAACAAGCCAGTCTTTAGCTATCCAGGGTATTTCGTGGTATTAAAAGGTAAAAAGGTTGAAATACTTCATTTGCAATTACAAAACATGCTTTTCCACAGCATGGTAGTGCCATGTCCTCATTAAATGAACTGCAAGCAGCAAATGACACTAGAAGGTGTGTAACTTCGGCTTATTAAATAAAACCGCAGAGCAGGCTATTTTATTCTAGAAAAAAATAAATAAATCTTAGCAGTAACTTTAGTAAGCTAAACTCTGCTCTGTAAAAATGCATTTAAAATGTATGTAAAAATGAATCTGAGTCCATAAAATCTTTCTGCTGTGTTTAGCCTAAGACCACATTTTTAGACACAAGGAAATAAGAAATTGTGATGCTACAGTAGCTGTGTGTCCTCATTATATTAAAATAAAATGTTATTTGGACACCCTTGTGTTCCACTAGAGTGCTGTGTGTAAGAAAGTGTTCATGCTGATACAAACAAACAGTCCAACATTGCCTTTCATGAAATTACAGTAGCTGATTTCATCAGTTGCTACACATGGCAGAGAGAGATAACTAATTAACAGAGAATTCCCTATGAAAACATAATTCTAAAACATTTTGGCTTCACCTTTCAGCAGATGGACTGCAAGAGATACTACAGGAAAATGAATCAAGCCAATTGAGTGATGGGGCTCTTTTGTTTTGTTTTGTTTTTTACATACTGCAGATATTTTTGTCATCATACTAATAAATCTGAATAAAATCCAGCACTAATATGTTCAAAATAGTAGTCTAACAAAGTTCCACAGTTAAGCCTCATTTTTCAGAAATGCTGAACATCAAGCAGTTTCCATTAATTTCCTTCCAGGGAAGGAGCCACACAGAGCACAAATGAAGGTGGGTGGAGCTGCCACCGCTTAGGCGTCTGGAGAAGAAGCCGAGTGAGAGAGTCCATTTAGGCCAATTGATCGTATACACTAATATTTGCGGCCAAAAACTTCAGTGAGGAAAATACTCCTTTGTTCCTGCATCACCTTTTATTTTCTACATTAAATGCACAAAACCAACATATTGCCCAGCCGTGATATTGGAAATCGTGAGAGGTGCACTCTAATCCCCTGGTGTGTGGCTCTCGACAGCCAGCCAGGTATTTCTTGCCTTGCTCTACCTTCCTATGGAAGCAGCCTGCCCTGACAGGAAGTGGGGAAACATATGGTCTCCACAGTACCCCCTCTGCTGGGATGTTGGGTGCTCCACCTCTTCAGCAATGAAGATTCAGAGGGAGCTGATGATGAGAATGAGAGGGGTACAGGCAAATACCCTTACTCCATCTTCCCCTAAAATGCGAAGCTGAACAATTGTCTTTTACTTTCTTTTGCATCCAACAGAGCTCTTTTTTGGTAAAAGACGGGAACTACAGCTGTTTCCTGTACGCTGCTGCCCATGGTAGTCTGGAGATAGGATACAAAGCAAAGGTGAGGGACATCCATATGCATGGAACTTACTTGTGGTCTATGGTCACAGAATCAGAGAATGGTAGGGGTTGGAAGGGACCTCTGGAGATCATCTCATCCAACCCCCCTGCTTGAGCAGGGACACCCAGAGCAGGGGGCACAGGACCACATCCAGGCAGGTTTTGAATGTCTCCAGGGAAGGAGACTCACAACCTCCCTGGGCAGCCTGTTCCACTGCTCTGGCACCCTCACAGGAAAGAAATTTTTTCTCATATTGAGGTGAAACTTCCTGTGTTCCAACTTGTGCCCATTCCCCCTTGTCCTGTCATTGGGCACCACTGAAAAAAGCCTAGTCCAATCATCCTGACACCCACTCTTTAGATATTTATAGGTATTTATGAAATCCCCTCTCAGTCTTCTCCAGGCTAAACAAACCCAAGTCTCTCAGCCTTTCCTCTTAAGCGAGATGCTCCAGTCCCCTGATCATCTTGGTAGCTCTTCACTGGACTTGCTCAAGGAGTTCCCTGTCCTTCTTAAACTGGGGGACCCAAAACTGGACACAGGACTCCAAATGTGGTCTCACCAGGGTAGAGTAGAGGGGGAGGATAACCTCCCTTGACATGCTGGCCACACTCCTTTGAATGCATCCCAGGATACCCTTGGCCTTCTTGGCCACAAGGGCACAGTGCTGGTTCATGGTCACCTTGCCCAACAGCATTCCCAGGTCCTTCTCAGCAGAGCTGCTTTCCAGTAGTTCAGCCCCCAGCCTGTACTGGTGCCTGGGGTTGTTCCTCCCCAGGTGCGGGACTTTGCACTTGCTCTTGTTGAATTTTATGAGGCTCCCCTCGGCCCAGATTTCCAGCCCATCCAGGTCTCGCTGGATGGCAGCACAGCCTTCTGGTGTATCAGCCACGTCTCGCAGCTTGGTATCACCTGCAAACTTGCTGAGGGTACACTCTGTCCCATCGTCCAGGTCACTGATGAATGTGTTGAACAGGACTGGACCCAGCACCAATCCCTGGGGAACACCACTAGTGACAGGCCTCCATCCAGACCCTGCTCTATTGATCACAACACTGTGAGTTCTGTGTTCAGCCAGTTCTCTGTCCACCTCACTGTCCACTCATCCAACCCACACTTCCTTAGCTTGCCTGTGAGAAGGCTATGGGGGACAGTAACAAATGCCTTACTGAAGTCAAGATAGACAACGTCCACTGTGCTCCCTTCATCAACCCACCCAGTCACACCATCATAGAAGGCTGTCAGGTTGGTCAGGCATGATCTCCCCTTGGTGAATCCATGTTAACTACTTCTGATAACCTTCTTGTCCTCTACATGCCTGGAGATGACCTCTAGCATGAACTGCTCCATCACCTTTCCAGGGATGGAGGTGAGTCTGACTGGCCTATAGGTAGCCTATGGTCAGACAGACCTGATTTCTTTGGGACTAGCGAGACACTGGCAAGCACAGCTCCTGGATGGATGCATTTGAAGGGGTGCTTGTGCTTTTAAAAAGGCAATCATTCTGCCTTCTGTGACCAGTTCCAAATGAATTCTGCAGCTTAGAGTGTCTCACATCTTCCTGAGCTTGCTCCTGGCTAACACCTTCTACAGGAGTTTTCTTTCTGCAGACATAGATCCCCGTGTCACAAGCCTACAACTACACTGCTGCAACTTGGTGAAGGCCCATCCATTCTTCCCCCACTTCTGCAGGCTCTTGGCACTCCTAATGCAGTGTGGGTTGTGGAGTCCTCCAGATCATCCTTTTTAAGCTCAAAAGACACATCCAGTGAAGATGTCCTGGGTAATGCCTGGAGTGCTCACAGGGGCTGAGGCTTATGCACGTATACTGAGGCTTATGCACATATACGTCCTTTGGCAAGCAATAATATGATCCTTTCAAACAAGATGCAGACAGGTGGCAAGAGGACCCATAGGCTGTAAAGTCTCCCTGAGCCCATCATGCATTTGCAAGATATTCTTACTGAACTTTTTTTCAGTTCCACTATCTATAGAATTGAGATTAGTGATATTTATCTTTAGGATTTTTGCTAAGAAGTAAAAACAGTTCAGTATTATTAAGTAGCAGGAAGAATAGACTCTCAGGATTGTAAATATAATGGTTATCTGGCAAAACTTGAGAGGGAAATACCTCACCAAATGACAACTGGAATTGTCGATGACAATTATGTTTTATCCTACTGTGATCCCACAAACAGATATTCTGATGTCAAGCAGTATTTTGAGACATATTGAGTATTTTTCTTTTTATTTATTCCAGCACAGGAAAGGGAAAGGTAAGTAAGTAAACGTCGTAAATGCATTTTCAAAGTTTAATATATTTAGCCTCACATTTTTGTCTCAGTTTCAATCTGATTCTGAACTACCAAGATTTTCACAAACATGTTTTTCTGACAGTTAAAGCTTTAGTCACATTCCATACCACTAGATAATCTTATCTATAGCTCAAGTTTAACATAATTTTTCAAAACTGTGATGAAGTATGCCTACCTGTGTGTAGTGGAGGAGATTACTACAAATTTGCTACATGGACACTAAGCAGAAAATTCAGGAGGAAATATTGTTGTGTATTTTTTCTGATTTGAAGATATGGCACATCCAACCTAAATATTTTATATCATATATTATAGCCAGATTCACCCCCTTGTGTGGTTATATTGAGCCACTTTGACCAGCACAAAAGCACTGCAACATACTGGTCCATCAAATGGAATTTGGATGGATTTTGCAGGATGATGCAAAATAGCTACTATCTCCACCAGTGTGCTTTATCCTTTGCTCCATTAGTTTGCCTGGCTTCTTTTATGGTTTTCTGTCCTCTCCTATCCAAACCCCAGTCTCCTTTTGGTTTTCAAGACCTTAACTTACCTATCCCCATATTTTTCTGCCCCATTTGCTGATTTAATCTGATGCAGCATAAGCTAACTGAAAATAAATTTTTATACCCGGTGATCATTGCTTTTCAGTATTCTGCTTTAGCAAAAGTTTACCCTTCAGCAGATACTGCTGCATAGTAACTTTTTCAGAGACTTGTCCTTGCAGCTGACTCATTTCCACCATTCACAATGGAAATGGAGAGATGGAGCTTCCCTGTTTTCTGCAACAAAGGAGAGAAGTCGTATGAGAAGCCATGGTTTTGAATGGTGCTATCTTTCATAACCTACACTAAGACAAATACAAGTCACATGGTATTTTCGAAACAACCACATAACTGGAGGCAACCTCAAGCTCAATAGGAGTTTGTAAGAGTAAGTTTTGGAAGAGTTTATAGAGAATAGTTGGGAACATGGTCATTAACATTTAAAATGCATGCATGTTATCTTCAGCTGTGGGCATCATACACCATTTCAGCAAGTTCTAACTAGCTGGACACAGAAAGCACCTTTGTGGCTTTCTGATTAGGAAGGGTATAGACAGCAGAGACATGGTATGGATGCTCATTTTCTTATTGCACCCTTTTTTATGAGTTTTAACAGATCTATGTTAAATCTCAGGTAAAAATAAATTTGCATACAAGAATAGAGAGTTCTAGTTTGAAGGAAACACACTGTATTTCTTACCCATGACAGTGATGTGGAGTGCATCTTTTAACTTAGAAGTGCAGTTCAGCTTCAACTTCACAAGAAATGGTGCCTCAATAGCACTGGAAAGGGAAAAGGCTTCTTACACAGATGAAGCGTGTGTCAGGTCATAGGGGACTTTACCTTCAGATATTTGTTACTGGCTTCATAATGTGGACTTGTTAAAGTATGAGTGTTGGGCTTGATGCCTGTACCATTCATAATTGCAGCTTTACAGAGGTGAGCTGGAAGAGAAAAATGGGTGGAGGGGTTGCTTTCTTTCAGGTAAAGAATAGTGGTTTTTTTCTTGGCTGGTTTGCTTATTTGCTTCATCTTAGTCTTTGTTAAAATTAGAGTGTCATGATCACATTATATGGTAGTTGTCTGCTAGGGATCTACTCCTGCAAATGTATTTACTACTCACATTCCCTTTTGCACCAGTAATTCAGTACTACTGGAGCACACCCAGCTTTTCTATGAGAAATAATATGGAGCATTGAAATAAGCAACGTGATCAAACCATCAGGGAAAGGCTTTTTTCCCTTTTTGTGTCTCATCCCCTGTTTCCAAAGTTGACTCCTAGTTGAAGAATATCTTTGGGTGAGACACCAATGTACCTGTCGCACACCCCCACACCACACCCTGTCCCTGCTTCAGCGCCCTGTAGCCCGGGTGAGGGATAGTATCAGCGCAAAATATATCTGGAAACAGATCTCAGGTTTGAGTGCCAAATAGCTGTATACATGAAGTTCATCTTCCCCTATTGTTTGAGACAAAGAAGACTGTAACTTTAGGTGGTGAATTTCAGCAGCATAACACTTCCTCCTAAACATTTATATCACTCCTTTGAGCTTTAACTGCTTGATAATCTGCACGAGAGTTTACTTGTTAACAGTTCCCTACAACTGTGATTACATAAATAACAGAAGATAATACAGCAGCCACATGATGATATTTTAAAAGCTTAGAAATAAAAATGTCATGGAAGAGGAAGCACCTTTTACTGATTTTAGACTCTCTTCCCCAGCTGTAACAGAAACAGGGCTTTTGTTTGTTTGTTTGTTTGTTTCCTTTTATGTACTCTTTTACAGGCTTCTCTCCACTATTCTTAGAGAGGCTTTCTGAAAGCTGGGATCCTCCTTCTGGAGGAAGGGAAAACAAGTTGAACTCTAAGTTTAGGATATGGCTTAGGGTGCTAGAATATCCACAGTAGAGGAGGGTAGACTGGCACAGCACAGCCTGTCTCCACAGGACACAGAAGATGTCCTCAAAAGGGTCTTGAGTGGAATGAATCTATCACTACAGAAAATATTTAAACTCAGAGCTTCAACCCTTTAGCCCCCTCACCTTCATGCTTATTAAATTCCCAGTTCATTCCAAATCAGGACTGTAACCCCACCACCACCCTCCACCCTCTCAATCACCAAGGACATAAAGGCATGGAAGACTTCAGTGGTTAGATCTGAGTGTGACATCAAAGAGATGTCAAATAGAGATGTGTGATGTACCTGGCGTCATCTTCAGCCCATCACAGAACAAGGCAGTGGGAACCTGGCTTCCGTGTCCACCCATGGGTGCATTTTATTATTTGATGGCGATTCCACCCCAAGCTCTGTGCAAATGGCTTGGGAAGTCAAACACAAATGCTGCATGAAGGGAGATGAATTTATTTTGACCTTTACTGAAAATGTGCTGTGAAACAAAGCACTTAAGCATTTAGAGTCTGTTACATCTTCACATTATACATGTCCATGTTGATGGGGAAAGTGCTAACCAACCGAAGTTACAGTCGAGAGCTGGAGTGTGTAAAACTCTTCAGGGGAATATATTACATCCCATGTTCAGCCTCTGCAGCTTTCCTCAGCCTATGCAGCCCAGGGTCTGGAATCCAGTGGTAAAGGAGACCCCTACCTGGGGAGAGGGAGGGAAGCTTTCCGTAGGGTGACCTCCGGGACCTTCCTAAAGCCTTACCGGAAGGAAAAAAAAGGCAGCGGGAAGAAGGGCTTCTCCCAGCGTGGTCCCCCAGCCCACTGCCTCTTCCCGACGGTGGTCCAGGAAGCCAAAAACGTGAGGATGTCCTATCGCCATCCCCTCCTGTTGGCCGGGCTGCTTCCCTCCTCCCTTCCACCACACGCTCCCCCTTCGCGGAGATCCCTCGGCCGGGCACCCCCTGGAGAGGGGCGGTGGCGCCGCGGGGTGCCGGGCGGCGTGGGCCGGCGGCGTGGGGCTCCCGTCCCCACCCGCCCCGCCGGCTCCGGCTGCGCGGCGCTTCCCCGATCTGACTCCCGTGTCAGAGAGTTGAGATGTTAACTACAGCAAAACCCGAGGCTTAGAGCCCCTGATGCATGATGAATGGGTGCTGGGCCAGCATCTTAAAATCTATGCTTTTGCTTCTCTTTAAACACTTTAAATTGACAGAGCAATAGATCAAACACTTTTACTGAAAGGAGAAGCTTTGGCAATTTAATTTAACCAAGTGCACTCTTATCAGCATCCCAGTCCCGTGTTCCCTTTCCCGCAATTACCCCTTCCCCCGGGCGAGGGGGGCCCGGGGACGGGTGACAGGGCGGCCTCGGGCGCGGCGTCGGGGCTGTGGGTGCCGGCAGACCCTGGCTCCCGCCGGCCGGCCGGCTGCCCTCCCTCCTCCCCTCCCCTTTCCCCTTCCTTCCCTTCCCTCCCCCCGCTTCTCCTCCGGGTGGAGAAGTTGGCGCGCTGCCCATTCAGGCATTCAGCGTCAGCTCCTCAGGGATCAGCAAGCAAAGTCACAGTCTGCACAAACAGAGCTTTCAAATTCATAAAATTCATAGGATTTTTCACAAATGAATGAACACAATTTTCTACCAATTTCCTCATTATGCAAATATGCAAAATATCAAATTTAGGCCAATTAGGGTCCTCCACAGTCCCAAATTCACCCGTTTAAGCCATAATTGCAGAAACTATCAAATAATTACGGTCGCTAATTGGAAATATTTGTGACAGATACAACAAATTCTTGCACAAATTACATTTCATTCTAGAAACCACTGCGCGCCACTGAAATTTTATCGAAGTCTAATTTAACTTACATAATGAGTTGAATTGAGTACTTGTTATCAAATTTGAGCAATTCATAGCCCCGTAATGTGGAATGATCAAATAAATTAAAAGGGAATTTATTCAATATTTTGTTGCGATTTTTTTTTTTTTAAACCATTGCTATTTTGTAGGGAATTTCCTTCTCCTGCTCCGGCTGCCCGAGGTGGGTGACATGTGTCTTAAAAACCCCAGCAGCAGCCGGAGAAGAAGCAGCAGCAGCAGCCAAGTGTCCTGAGAGCTGACAGAAGATAAAGGGCAACATTTCCAGTTATAGCTTCTTCCCCCGCACCATCACTCTTCCTGCAGATGGAGGGAGAGGGATCGTAAAATGCACGCTCTTACTTTGAAAAATACCTTCGGCTCCTACACCATTTCATTTCTCCCTTTTTTCCCCCCCTTTTTCTTTTTCTTTTTTTTTAAGCTAACGCTTCCGGGTGAAAGAGGAGGAGTGGGGTGGGCCCGGCGCTGCAGGGCCGTGCCCGCAGGGTGCCCCCCACGCCGCGGGCAGAGCCCACGGGAGCCGCCGGTAGCCGGACACCCCCCGAGAGGCACCGGGCTGTGCCCGCCGCCCCTCCCTCGGCGGCCGTGGGAAGCGGGGTGTGCCTTTCGTGGCTGCGGGGGGAACGCTCGGTCCCCCTGCTTCCCTCCCACGTGCGCGCTCCCGAGCACGCGTGGGCGCCGAGGTGGCTGCTCCGCCGCCCAAGCCGGCTGTCGAGCGAAGCCCCTGTGCGCGGCGGTGTGTGCACATCGCTTTGTGTGTAGCCGGAGGATTATATAGCCGCTTCTGGGAGCTCGGGGAGGGGGGGCGTCGGGTGAAAGCACAGCGTAAGATGCAAACTAATGCTATGCATTTGTACACAATAACTGGGTATAACAGATAATTATTAAATACATACTTTGGGCTTGCGTGTAAGACGTTATATACAACCTATATTTATATCTATACCCCTTGAGTTACCCTCCAAGAAGAAGGTCAGCTCCCTGGACATGAACATTTATTTTTCTTTCTCACAGCATACACATGCACGCACACATTTTTTAACTGCCTGTGGCCTCGTTGGCGGATTATAAATGTCTCCTTCTCGCTGTGATTTGTTTAATCCGTGGAAATGGTGCTGGTCCTATGTAAACAAGCCAAGTGCGGAATGAAGGCAGTCACCCATGCGTGGCCAGCCTGCCTATTTGTCAGAAAACCTTCATAAATACTGAGCCGGGGCTGGGCAAGGATGTGATGTCTCCATTTTTGCCAGGAAAGGGCACGGGGAAGACAAAGCGAGACAGAGCGCCGTGTAACCTTTCAGGGAGAGGGAGCGCGGTGCTCCCGCCCGCCGGGGCAGGTCCCGGTCCCGCCGCCGCCGCCCGCCCCGGGGAAGGCGAACCGGCGCTCGGGACGCAGTGCAGTAACACCCTTATAGCATGCAAGCATCCAGCCTATTCATCCTATGCAAAATCACACACCAAGCCCGAGGCGCGGAGCGGTTGTCTTTCAGGTTTTTCCTTTCCTTTTTCTTTTAAATATTTTTTTTTTTCTTTTAGGGTGACCGCGGGTGATTATCCCCTTCGTGTCTTTCGCTCCAGCTCCTACCGTCGTTTTTTTCCCCGCAAACCTGTAAACACGGGCGCTTTTTTGGGAAAGGTGGTGGTATTTCTTTCTGTTAACGCTTATTAATCTAAAATGTGGCTGTGATTGAGCAAAACCTTAATTGTTCTCAAAGTCTGCCTTACTGCATCGTTACGACAACTTATTGTGTCCACCAGGTTATTTATTTATTTATATTTTACTTGGGGAAAAGCGTCTGTGTGCCTTATCAGACACTATATAACAAAAGCAGTAATTACTTCCTGTAATTATCATGCCCCTTATTTATTTAAAAAAAAAAAAAGAGAGAGAGAGAGAAAATGTCGAGTATTAAAACGTGAAAGCAGCTATTAATCAAACCTTTACACCTTCTTTAACTCAGGCGTGATGGTGGGTGTTATCATAAATCTACTCTGATAGTAACACAAGAATAATGAGTTCAGTAATGATACCGATGATGATGATAATGATTTTAACCAACAAAGAATGGTGTAGATTTATTGCTAATAATGTGGTACAGGAACCTCTTCATTAAAATTACCTATATGTACTCCTCACTGTTGAAAAGGAGATTACAAGGTGTAGTTTTGCGCATTACCGCAGCCCCACGCAGCCGCCGGAGGGAGGCTGCGGGCACTGCCCGAGGCCCTGACCCCGCGCCCGGCCGCGCCGCCGGGGCGCGCCGCGGGGGGACGCGGGGGCCGGGGCGCCCTGCCCGGCACGGCCGTGACGGGGGCCTCGCCGGTAGGAAGGGCTCTCGCCTCCCCGCGACCCGGCCGGGCCAGGCTACTGCGGGGTGAGGCGAGGACAGCAACCCCGCCCGGAGCCCGCATTTCTTGGTGCTTGCCAGCTTCAGGGCAGGCTGCGGGTGACCTCTCCTCGTCAAGAAGAAGCAACGGGGATGCTGGAAGAAGGGCTGCCCTCAACCGAGCCGTGGGCGCGGCCGCGGATCCGGGGGGAGCGGGCTCCGCGCCCCCCGACCGCCTGGGCTTGGTCCCGGCCTCCCTGCCGGCTCCCGCACCCCGCTTCCCAGCTCCGTTTCCTGCCCGCTCCCGCACCCGCACGCTGCCTCCCCGCTCCGCTCCCGCAACGACACGGGGAAACCCATCCCCGCAAGCCCTCCTTCCGCCGAGTCGCGGCGCGT